>NC_039492.1:3223037-3253788 GCF_003590095.1 Trichoplusia ni
CTAACCGTAGTAGAAGTGTTTTGCCCAGCAGAGGGTGAAGAATACCCGTATTAGAGCTTACACAATGCTGTTGTACCCATCTCAACTATTTGCGCGCTGGAAACGGCAGAATATTATGGAGCGAAATTTTTGTAACATCTCAATTACCATATTCTTACAAATAAATATCTTTACCTTTATCTACTACTCACAATAAACGGCTGAGCAGGATTCTAAACATGAGCAAAGCCCTTTCGAACTAAACTTCAACTGCATACCTTTGACATTACCTACTGCAAAGAAATGAATATTAAATCGAAATAAAATCAAGATACACAACATAGTACACAAAACCTTCAAGTATCTCGCTTTTATTATCCCCGCATCGTCCAACCAAAATGATTTCCTCATTTTCTCCAGCTTCACGTCACACTCTCCTCGCCAAATGTCCGTCATACATTACAATATGGCAGGGCGCTGACAGGCTGCTCCCGACTCTAAGGTCTCTACGACCTCACCCGTCCGCAGACCAGCAAGGTGATGCGATCAAAGTGTAGCGATAATGGCGGCTTCCGAGAGCTGACGCTATCAATTATACTTCAATAGTCTGGACGTTAACTTTATGGATTACAATCTGGTTTTGTTTATGAATCTGTTCTATATACGTAGGTTCTATAAGTACTATTCGGATAAGTATCAAAGAAGCGTATTGGAGTAGATACGCGTGTTTTAGTCTTATTTTTATATGCTCATTACAAAACAGTTAATTTTGTAGGTAAAATTGACAATCACGCAAAAATAGGAATTTTCAGCAGGCTACAGAGGTCTCTGATACACGACCTCTTTAAGCATAAATACCGCGAGACTGTAAGATAATTTATGTGCGCTCTTATATCGGTCAAGTCACTTAGAAAATAAACTCATCGATTGTTGGAGCCTTTAATTTTTTAGTATTTTACTCTGAATAGTGACAATTACAACTTTAGTGTTTTAATTAAAAGTGAAACACTTCAAGTATCTTCTCCACAGTCTTAACATTAAATTTTATAATTTAAGCTCAATTGCAAGCAGCATTTAAATAAACTATAAAAACCACCCAACATTTATGATGACGAACAATAACTCATACATGTTTAATGTAACCGCGACGCAATACTCTAGACATGACCTAATTACATACAATGTTTTCTATTTATTTTCATAACCAACATATATTACATTCAAGGTTCCCCGTCAGAAGTTAGGTCTTACTAATGTAAACAGTTTGAGCTAATTAGATTACCTAACACATGTTGTTACATTTAACGAGACGAAAAGCTTTTTAATTAATTTTCTCGTTTGATATGCACGAAGAATAGAATCAAAGTTACTACTAGTAACTTTAGGAAGCTAATATGTGTAGGTGACTAGCTGTTTCCCGCCCGCTCAAAATCGAAAATGATCCCACGGGAACGTGGGGAAAGTATCCTATGTTAATCCTGGTTTAAAACTATGTGTAACCAAGTACCTGGGTGCCGCCACGTCTTAAAATAATTATGTACAGTGTACACCGTGTATTGCGCTGTCACGCTTCCACATCCACAATAATATTATTATGACGTGTGATTAGATCCTCTGGTGACAGACGAGCAGAAAGACTGAAAGATAACAGTCGTTACAGGGTGACATTTTACTCATCCATTGGGCAAGAAACCCCTAAAACCAATTTCTGTCTTATCTCTGTACTCTATTTCACTCTGGTCTGCTGTACAGTTCTGGCGTGATTGACGTAACAGATTCTAAACCATCGTTTTTAAAAAACTATTGTAGTATATCAATCAGTTGTTTAAAACACGCTGTCAAAGTGTCGTTGAACCCGTGACGAACCAAACTTTACAACTGTTACAAAAACAGGTTAACAACAAGCCATTTGAAATGTTTAAGTGTTGCGGTTACAGTTAAATACCCTTTCAACTATTGTTACTGCAACTTTATAACACCGCTTCCTAGACATTGTAATATTGGGCAGACATATTGTAAGAAGTTTCGAAATGTTTGTTATACGGCAGTTAATACCAGCGTAAGTACTTACAAGATATACTCTCAAGTGTAGAGCTCTATCGCGATTCTACAATTTCAATAGTCCGGTGATTGAAATCCCGCTGGTTGAATGTAAAGATGTTATAAAAAAACACTTCTTGAAACTCCAAAGTGATTGAAATTAGTAGTGAATCCAGTTGAATAGTAACGTTCTTATTGTCACTCAGCTATCTCACAGTTGCTTGGTAGGAACTGATTTGTGAACAAGGTTCTAAGAAAGCTGCATGCTACATTTGTTTAAGCTTTTCAAAAAGATGATCAGCTATACAAGCACGTATTGATAAACAAATAACTGATTTATTTCAGGTGGCATATTTGATTGGTAATCTGTGTTTTTAGATAAAAAAATACCAAGAATTGAAGTGCCCATTGTAACTATCTTTCTTTGTCAAATCCTAAAATTATATTATACTATTCTAAACAAATGTATTATGATATATAATGGTTGTTATTTATTTATTTAATTATCACACTATTCTACCATTACAGGTTACTTAACCTAATGCGGTAGCTAGGACTAAACAAAGTTCTTAGTATTTATGTGAACTAGGGTTTCAAAGATTGAATTATTATGCACATAGTTGCAGGTCTAAATTCCAGCAACTGTTTTAATATGTTTAATACGGACGAGTCGGAAGAACTGTCTTCACCTTACAGTTGAAACTGTAGGTATTAATTCCGGTAACGATTTGTTATTTCATTACAATTAATTTTAGGAAAAATCTAGTCCACATTCTAAAATAATAAAAAATGCGAACTCATTTTTATTTCGTTATCGTAGGTATATCAAGTGAAAAAATCTTCTATAATCACAGAGATGAATGGATGGTAATTTGTCAGATCCCGGGCTCGCGTCGCGTGAATCCGATCGGTCTGTACAGGAGACTAGCTGGAGTTGTGGACAGCGCTAAATGATGCTGGGTGACCCAATTTGTTAAACTGTTCGTGTAATGATCGGGGTCTGGAACTATTTAGATTTGAAAGTTTTATATAATACTAGCTGTTGCCCGCGACTTCTTCCGCGTGGTTAGAAGATATAAGTTATAATTTATACCTGCCTTCTATCTATCTTGTAGGATTCAGTCAGCGTTTGCAATGTAAGCGCAAAAATGTGTTTTTTACGACCTCACATTAGAAACCTCAAAAATTGTAGCCTATGTGTTATTCTGATGTATATAAGCTATATTGTGGTAAAGTTTCATTCAAATCCATTCAGTAGTTTTTCCGTGAAGGAGTAACAAACATCCATACATCCATACTTACAAACTTTCGCCTTTATAATAGTAGTAGGATACGCGATTTAAGGTAGTTATTCGTAACTTCGTTGTTGGGTGTCTACAATATTTTACTTTTAGTTGCACTCAGGAACGATTTGTCGTTAAGACTTAAGACTTAAGATTTGCTATAAATTATTTAGATATTTGTACTGAAAATACTTTGGGGCTATGAAAGTTGCCTCCATAACGGGTGATGTATAGACAGACGAATCTTTAAAAACTTAAAGCACTGCCATTACCTTCAGAACAGAAAGTGCATTATGTTGTGATCTAAAAATAATAATAAAAAATCTTACAATAACATTTCTAGTAATTCTTGTTGCGCGGTTTAAAATGACATTTCCTTGGAGAAGAACGGACCAAAACTCCATATAAATAAAAGTTTGTTTAGATAGCTATTGTTTAGCGGCTAAGAAATTTGAGAATAAACATACTAATAAAGAAAAAAATCTGAAAAACAATTCACTTACAATTAGTACGTAAGTCTAAAAGAGACACTTGCATATCCATATATAATGATCAGCTGCTAGTACCATTTATAAATACACGAACTCATAATAAAACCCTAAAAATAAGTGCGTATACTCAGAAATAGAGTACAATAAACAAATACAGGTATTAAAAGCTCGCGCTCTCTAAAACCGCTTGTTTTTAATAGTCACGTCCGTTTCGAAGCTTACATGTTTTCAGTAGCAATATAAAACAGGAACTTTAACGATATTTATCAAGGTGAGGTTATAACAACGAATCTGTTATGAAATAAAGCTTATCGGCATTCTAGAAATAGTTCCGTTTGAGTTCGGGTGATTGCTTGCATGCGGTGTCAAGTCAGAAAGTCTATTTTACTTGTCGATGCTATAACAAATTTAACGATTTAATAGGTGTTGTGGTTTCTTAGGTTTAGGCGAATGTTAGACATTGAAATAAAACTACTTTTACGGAGGCTACCGGTGACCATGATACCTGCAAAGATGTCGAAACGTCGGAAACTAAAATCTAAAATTAACCGCGATAAAACCCGAAAAAGTAGTTTTATTTCAATAAAAAAAAAAAAAAAAAAAAAAACAATTTTTGTAAGTTTTATAATTGTGCAACAAGAAACGCTGTTGGCAGTATAATTAAAAAGAAAGGAGTCCAAAAGGGCCTGATCTCCAGAGAACAAAATATTCAAAATGAAAAGATTTTGTAATTTGTTGATGAAGCTTAACGAAAGCTCTTTTCTTACTTATTCGATATTCCTCTTGGCTACACTCAAACCCAAGTCAGCTACTCATATCAATGATAGCGTTACCACGATGTCAACTTTCTACTAAGTTCTATCGCCGCAACAAAAATAAAACGTTGGATGTGACCGCGTCCGTTTGCAGTCACCGCGAAGGTCCAGGTTTAGATTGAAAAATTAAAAATAAACAGAGTTTTGTTGACGAGGTTAACCTCAGCTGTGACAACCAGACGAACGCTTAATTACATTTGGTTTATTATCTCTCGTGTTTTTCTGCGAATGACGTGACTTGTGTACGGTCAATTTCTTACGACTTTTCTACTATTTGTGTAACACTTAACTAACGACGACCTTTCTTACGTGAACCAGTTACGTATTTAGTTTACGTAGGTTGAACATAAACTCCAGTCAAATAACTCTCTCGAACAACTTGCACTCAGACAATTACACACAACATCAGAGGCTGTACAACTCGCAGCTTCGCTGTTTTCAACTTGGAACTGTGTCATATATTTTGGCTTAAAGAATAAATTCATCTTTCTTTTGTTTATAAATAACCTGTACCGGAACAAATATACGGCACACCGTCTGAGCCGAAGGTGCGAATCGATGCGCGAGCGCCTAAAGCTCAGCCGCGAAGCGTCGCGTCGTTAGTCGCCTTGCACAGTCCGCACAGAGCACACGCGCCCACACGCGCACGCGAACCTCTCGCCGCTACGATCGCGATTACCAAACAAAAATAACTTAGCTTTCGATATTGAACAAGTAAATATGCCCGCCGCTTGAACAAATCAAGATGTCGTTTTTGTAGAATCACAGGCCGCAGTAGGGGGCTGCCGAAGCCTAATTATTTTCCGCTTTTGGCCCCTATATCACCAGCGGACGCTAAACGATGCTGCAGGATCACCGGAAAGTCTTACGGGCTGCCTTCACACCACTACATTCCAGTACTACTCACCGCCCGCTCGTCGAAGGCAAAATGTAAAATAACAAACGTATCCGGCGAACTCGGACCGCATCATTATTCACCTGAGATTAATTATGGCAACAGAAACCACGAAATCCTTCCTGACTACAGATATATATTCCCCGTACTCGACGGGTCAACGGAAGCGCAGAAAAGTTTGTTGGAACTGTTATTAGGTAAACAAGTGACCGAAGACAAGCGTTATGTGTATACAGTGCAGGAGCGGAGGTGCAGCTTGGTGTTCTCCGCGCAAATGGAAGCGGCAGTGCGAGATGGTGACGTCAGAGACGTCATGCTGGCTAAGGATTCTGATACAGTGTTAATCAAAACAAAACATGGTCGTAGTGTCTCTATGGACTTCAAGGATTTTACTGAAGATGTTGAAATGTATGAAGGTGAAGGACCTAATGCTGAGGTATTGAAACAAAGGGAAATGGAGGAGCTAGAAGAGAAAAAGAAGAAGAGAAAGCGAGCTGCTGGATTATCTTCTATGAAGAAAATATTTGAGAAAAAGGAAAAGTTGGCAGAAGTGCAAGAGTTGGAAGAAGAAAAACATCGTTTAGAGCGAAAAGCGAAAAAGCTAAATTCGAAGAGGTGAAGCATGATGTCAAATCCTTCAGCTACAATAGCTTTGATGCTCATCATATGCGATCAAAGTCTAGTATTATTACGTGCTCCAGCGAATGGCGGGAACAAATGCATCCACTTATAGAGACGTGGGACAGCGAAACGTTTGAAAAAGATGTAACTGACGACCGTATCGCACCTAAGGCAACTAAATTACCGACGCCGGTAAAAATAACTCCGCACCACTGCGAGGCGGAAATATACGAAGTCGACCGTAACGTTGGCGAAGTGTCTGTACCTTTAGAGAATGTACCGTGTGTTAACCCATTAAAACCGATGAAAACACGTCCATCTGAAACGTTATTAAGTGCTGTCAAGGAAATATCTAACGAGCGTTTAATTGAAACGGCAGACATTATCGAAAAATTTGTGGAAAGTGATAAAGTTGATTTGCTGCCAACAATAGCAGATCTCTCAGAAGTTGTGAAAAATATCAAAAAAGGCAAAAGGGAAAAAGTGGCGAAAATATCGGGACTTACATTAGATATAAACAAAGCGAAAAAGTTTATTCCTGGTCAAGTTGTGAACACGCCACAAGGTCTATATTTGTCCCAGGTCAAACCGTGGATACACCCACTGGACCTGTCTTTGTACCCGGCTTAAGTGTAAATACTCCTGCAGGACCAGGTTTAATTCCCGGACATGTCGTTACGAACGAAAATACAAATGAACCGTTTTTCCTCGCTGGCCAAGTACTACAGACATCAAATGGTGAAGAATTTGTTTGTGGACAAACAATTAAAAACAAGGATGATACTTACCGCTTTGCTGAAGGACAAACAGTCTTGTCCGAAGAAGGTCTTAAATTTATACCTGGAAAAATTATAAACACAGGAGCTGAAGAAGTTTTTGTGCCTGGTCAAACGCTTCTTACACCAGAGGGAGTACAATTCGTCCCTGGACAAACAATAACAGAAAATAGCGGCATTACTTTTACTCCCGGGCAAAATGCGAAGATCAACAATGAGTGGCAGTTTGTCCTGGACAAGTTTTACATCAAGATGACGAGCTGCATTTTGTACCTGGCGCTACAATTGCCACTCCAAATGGTCTCAAGTTTGTTCCGGGTCAGACTGTGGACATTGATGGTGAAGCTCATTTTGTGCCCGGTATCACAAAAACTACCAGCAAAAATAAACTAGAGTTTGTTCCTGGTACCACTGTGGAAACAGTTGACGGGCCTAAGTTTATCGAAGGACAAATCGTTCATACTAATTGTGGAGAGAAGTTCATGCCAGGAAAAACTATTGTTCAAGCTGATGGTAACGTTGAATTTTCAGTTGCTAAATCTATTGAAGATATAACGTTTAGTGAAGGCGCCCCGGTAGGACTACCAATCGATATAAGAACATGTTCACTTTCTGAAGAATCATTGTACGTATTTGGACATATGATACAAACATCGAAAGGAATTGAATTCTACCCAGGGCCAAGAGTACCGAAATTAGACGGCAAAGTTGTGCCAGGAAGACTTGTGAAAAATGAAGCCAATGAGTCTCGCTTTGTCCCCGGAATGATGGTTGAAGGTATTTTTTGTGCCAGGGCAGATAGTGTTCACAGAGAATGGAGAACAATTTGTTCCGGGTCAGGTTGTAGATACAGCTGATGGACCTAAATTTGTACCTGGGCAGGTCGTAAATACAAAGTCTGGACCTAAGTTTGTTCCTGGACAAACAATTCACACAATTGATGGGCCTCGATTTGTTCCTGGTCAAATTATTGAGACTAAAGCAGGCCCGACTTTCATCCCGGGTCAAGTAATTTCAACTGAAGATGAGGGCTCAAGGTTTGTACCTGGTCAAGTGGTTGATACAGAAGAAGGACCAAGGTTTGTACCAGGTAGAGTTATTGAAACAGATGATAACGGTGTCACTTTTGTCCCAGGACAAATAGTGCAAACACCTGAAGGATTGAAATTCGTTGCTCCTGATCTAACAGAAGGTGAAGAAGGACTTGAATTTTCGGTGCAAAGCTTTGTGGTTACGCCAGAAGAGTTAAAACTATTAAAAGTGAAGACAAATCCAAACGACACGACATCTACCAAGGGAGAATTAACTATTGATACAAATATGTTGCGTCAGTTATCGGAAGCTGGTATGTCCATAGGCAGACAAGTACCGGCTGAACTACCGGCGATTAATGTTGTGTTAAATCAAACAAGAAATGCTGAAGCTTTAAAGGCGTTCGTAACAGATTTTGGATTAAAAGATGAAGTAGCAAATCAATTAATGGACGTCATAACTTCTATAATAGAAATGAGTGCTCATTTAAAAACTGAAATACGTGAAAACCATAATGCAGGAACACCAAACGAAACCAAAAAAGGAAAAGCCAGCAAGAAACGTTTAGATATGCAAGAGCAGACTGGTTACACCGGCGGTAATGGTCAGACCGCGCATCAAGAGCATGTGAAAAACTCTATTGCTGCTGCTGTGCTAGCTGCCTTAGTCACGGCTGAACAGTTCGAGGAAGTTAACAACAACAATAGCAAGGAAAAGTATCAGATGATTTTGGAAGTCTATTGATTCTATCTTAGGAAAAACTATTGACGCAGATCTTGTGTCCGCCATGTTTAGTATTCTTCAAACAGAAGAAGACAAGGAAATTCTTCGTGAAGAAATTCTTGAAAACACCTCCCAGCCGAAGGTTGAATTGATTAAAATTGCCGTCAGTAGTGCCCTGAACAAACATTCCTTATCAGAAGAAGATATCATTGAGAAATTCGGTGATTATTTGAGCAGCGAGAACGAAGTGTTGGGTCCTGCATTTAAAAACATATCAAAGTGTGACACAAATCTTCTGCACCATGTATTGGGTCGCATATCAGAGTCTATTTCATTCGTCAAAAGTGACCACGAAGTCACAGAAACATTACAAAAAGCTATCGTGTGTGCCGTCCAAGAGGCCAGTAGCAAGGAATTAGAAGAGCTTTTCCAAGACAATAACAAGGAAAATTTGAAAGAGTTGATTATTCAGTCTGTCGGTCTTGCAAAAATATTAGGAATGAGGGATGTCGCATCCAACTTGTTATCGTTTGTAAACGACGAAGATAGTTTATCTAAAATTGCAAATGACGCTACAAGTTTGAATATTTTGAAAAGACTGACTGTCATGCGGAAGCTTGCTGACAAACACCAAACTTGCACACCGCGCTTCATAAATTAGAGACAGATCCAGGCCAAGCTCGCACAGATCCTTACCTAAGGGATTTGGTACGTGAGAGTGCTGCACTGATGATCGTTCCAGAGGAGACGCCCCTAATGACTTCCGAGGACGTTCCACTTAACTTATTAGACCCAGAGAACAGCCTGGCTATGGAGACTTTTTATTCCAAAGAAGAAAACAGAAAGGGGCATTCTTAATCATGAAAAAAGGTTTGCAAGCGGTTGTGCCTCGCGAAGCCAGTCGCGCTGTGCTAACGGGAGAAGTTGCATACACAGTTCTCGATGAAAATGGACTCAGACACTTTGAACCCTTACACGTATTTTCTGCATTAAACCTTAGTAAACCAACAGCTCATCGTTTCTCTATGTACAGCTGCCCCATTGTCGACGACGACGATGAGGACTTGCAATCCTTTACAGGATACTGTAACATTAGTAATAACCAAAAATAACCAGACTCGGTGGATGGTCGCGCAGATACAGCGGGTTTTGTTAGAAAGGGAAAATACTAGAAGTCGAATGAGTAGCTTGGAAACAACGCCAAGTTACAAACGATACCCGTCTCGATCTATGTCTAGTTCTAGATCTAGGTCTAGTTGTAGCAGGGAGTCCGCCTAAGGTAATTAATTGACTCGTAAGATCCCAAGCTTTACATGACAGGATGCATTGTATTTTGATATTAAAAAGTTGTATTTCATTGTTTCAGGTAGAAGACGTTGTGGTAGCATCAGCTGATTACTCAGCTGTTGCTGACGACGAAGTTTCGCTAAAAGCCGGCGATATTGTAGAGGTTCTCGACACCAAGTCAGCCCCCGGATCTAAGTAAGTACATATTTATTATTGGCATGAGCTTTGCACAACTGTGCCCTCATTGATGTATATCGTAAATAAACTTTTCGGATGTGTGTGCGATTGTGAAACTGATCGTTCCCTCACTGGATACTAAACCTCGGTTACCAAAATAATATTTCATTTAATAGTTTCTTCATACACTAATTCATACAACCAATCCAATGTTTATTGACATTCCATTTGTTTAATTAATTCTCGCCGTGACCTAATTAATTTCCATAATATAAGCCCTTGTAAAACGTTCATAAAATCATCATCTTGCATTTTATCATTAGGATATTCCTTGTCTCTAACATACAAAGAGTTTTTAGTTGCATTGTCTGCGTTTACTGTTCATATCCCTGTTCTGTAATACTTTGAACACCACATTTTGGTTCTCATAAGAGCTGACAGCCAGTGAAAGTTTCACCGGCGTAACATTCGTAAGACGATACACCTAAACTCCACACGTGCAACATAACAAACACGCAGTGACAGCTCAGAGTGGTGGGATCATGTTCGCCGGCAGGAATGTATTGCGGAAAGGTATAAATGTCAGAATGCATTTTAATAGCACCGATGCGTTCAGCATTCCTCCTGTGACTTCGATACTGCGTAAATTTAGCAGCGGGGTCGTTGCACTGCGGTTTGCGCAACGCACTATAATATATCTTAATTTACACAGTTGTTTATTTTTTATGCTCATGTTTGATACCCATTAATCTCCATTATCATTTCGACGCCATTGTATAACATTTCCCAACGTTAATCATAGAGACAGTTTGGTGCATCGAAAGATTTGGGTCAGAGTAAGCAATTCCGATCATTCCATAAATTTCCTCAATAAACAAGCCACACCGGCTGATGTAGTGTTGGAATTCTTCACAGATGTCCATTATGACGGACAGATTTATGTCCGTGCTCATGTAGATGCACACAGCTGACTAGTCAATCACGACGACAATAATGAATGGCCAAAACAACTCATGACAAATGACACCGTTCATTATTCCTGTATCACTTTCTTCCAAACCATCACCATTTACTTCACCACCACTTCTCATCACATCACCGCCTGATAACGTAATAAAGGAATACATTGTTGATGCAGGTACAGAGGCCGCGTATATTGTTACGAGAATCATTTCTTCAAAACCAGAGGTCCCTCTCTGGACTATGTGTTTAGCGTACCGACCTACAAAATGTACTATCATTGATATTGAAGACAGAAGATCGGATCATGTTGCACTGTATATATCTCGCTTGCAATATATCGTCTTATATGTTGTATCATTTATGTTGTGATCGACTTAATTATGTGTATTGTGATAATTATTGTACCATTACGCCGTAGGCTCTACACATCCATATTATATATTAGTGAGTTTGTTTATCATTTAGATTACACAATAAAGGTTTTAAGTTTCCTGCGTTTCTTTTCATTAAGAACACTTTAGGTAGGCTAGTACCTTGCCACTTACATGCTGTATATAAATGTGTCCGTGTGTTATTTGTCAATTCGCTTGAAATATATCTGCATTGCACACGACAAATGCCTACGCAATTGATTGGACGAGATTCTATAATGTTGTTTAATTATAACAATTTATTTATAGCTCACTTGATGGTAAATGGTTGTCCTACTTCTAACTAACATAAATTAGACAAATGTAATGTATATTGCAATGAATAGCTTCGGCTATACTTGTAACTGTTGTATCTAGGGGTATTCGTAAATGTACACTTTATTGATAAAATTGACGAGATCGAATTCTTGACGACTGGTCAACTCGAATTATTGTTCAAAGATTAATTTGGCAACTGTAAAGAATTTTTGTACTATAAAAAGTGTGCCTAATATCTGTACAATTAGAATACCAGTAATCCGATTGTAAGATAATTATAGCACTTTATATTTATATCTTGTACTCCTATGAGAACTTGTGATAGAGTTTTATATGTAAATAAATCTAAACTTATACCGTTGATTTTATTATTACTTTTAGTTGTCATGGCAACACGCTATAGTATCGTGGTTACCTCACATTCTTATCGCGTTTTTATATGAGTATTTCGATGAGAATGAGTCATTGATTTAGAAATATTAGTATCTTCTATTATTTTCTTCAATTTTCTTTGCTCTAAGTCATAATGATTATTATAGTCATCGCAAATTGTACTACTAACTATCGTTTAAATTCTTTCCACTTGTGGTGTATATTTTTATAGAAAAACAGTTTTAGACAGTTCTGTTCAACTTCCCATGAAAAAAGCAAAAAAATTAGTTTTATTACCTGAAATATGACCATACATAATTTTATGATCTCTAGATTTGCAATACTTATTGGTGAATAATATAGTCAAATCCACACCTATTAAAAACCCATTAGTCCCTATTTCCCTGAAATCGTAATACGAATTTCCAGAAGCTATAAACCGTGCTTACTCTTGAGAGGATATGAGAATGGGGAAAAACCCCAGACGAAGCCACAGGATGGCATAAGACGAGTGATCCTGGCAGGGTGCCAAACCGTCTGCCAGTCCCGACCAGCACCTTTACCAAGAACTCTTAAACCTGGATTGTGGACGTTCTGAAAGCGAGACACCGCTACACAATACAGTCAACGTAGTAGTGCCGTTTCTCTTCCACATTAGCAATGGTATTGGTTTAAGGTCTCGTGGTACAGGCACAGGTAACATCGTCCACACTCGCATATATAGTGCTGTATGAAATACTTGCGCTAAACACATCTGTTTAATGGACTTTTTGACGTTTGTTTCTATGACGTCAACATTTGAATTAAAAAGCCAGTTACTTACGTTTTGATGTGAGAGTTATGATTGTGAGGGAAAAAAGACGTGTGGACGGTAAATTTTGAAACTAGTTTTGGGTAGCTCAAAATATTTTTAGTTAATTTAAAGTTATTTTTGTGACAAAATAAAGAAGTTTTTTGTTAATCTCTAGAAAACCTAGATGTTTTAGAGGTTTATTTCACGGTGAAAATGAAAAGAAAGTTGTCAATGATAACGACGCAAACATAAATAAATTTTAATCCAATAAATATCTAAAGCAGTTTCCTCATTTTTTGACTCTATACTAACGTACAAAAACAAACTAGCTCAACAGACGCAGTCAGAACAAAACGTACTCGGCCTCGTTTTGAAACGTCAGTTAACCTTTTAGACTGAAAACGCATCAAAAACTTAATTAGGTGGAAACTAGAATCTGGGTTCATGTATTTCAATACTTGTTTAAAACGACTTTTAAATAGGTACATCGGTAATTAGGCATTGATGACGCTACGATGAGATAAATGCCATGGATGAATAAAATGAAGGAGGTTAGATAATTATTATTGCTAAAGAAAGTATTTATATCAAAGTGTAATTTTAATGTTGACATTATGAATACTTTGTTGATTGTATATCTACATGCTACGAACTTCGTAGACAATTAGAATAAAACAAAATCGTTAAGAGGATGGTTATTACTGGTACTTAAAGAGAAGATCTTTAATAATGTATAAACAATAATGCTTAAAATAGGTGAACCAATTGATTTTTTTGGGCCTAGAGTGAGTCTTACTTTCCATTGCTCAATGAACAAATGAATAAAGTCTAATAATAAATTACCCACATTATACTATAGTAATAAATAGTGTAATCATAATATTGTGCATATTCATTGAGGACAGCAGCTCAGCTTCCACCAGTCGGAGTTAACCTCGATATCAACTGTGTCGTGACGTCACGCCGTTTGTGGGCCAGCTCGAAATAACTGCACACGCCAACTTAGGCTGTGCACTGTGCCTTAAATGAACACTTATAATTATACTCGTTACACGCCTGCGCCGGCCCGAAACTAAATCTTACTCATAATTTAAATAAGATATAGGACTGCTTCGTAAGTCACGCAGTGTTGTGGTGATCGAGTTTTTTTTTTTAAGATTTCGAGCTTTAGGAAGTTTTACAAATGAGTTTAACAACTAAATAGGTTATGTATGATTGGTATCGTCGATGAAATTAACGCTTGTGTGACTTCATAAGGATATATATTCATAGTTATTTATAAGAAAATTTAAGTTTCATAAAAAGGAGATTATTTAAAGAGTATATATATCTTGGTTCAGTAGGGTAATTCATTATTTGCAGACAATGTGAAAATATGAGTTCGAGAAAGGTGTACAGTATATTTTGTAAAACAATGCCAATGGATATGAAAACAAAGCCCTCCATGCAACAACAAAGATTTTTTATTAAAACAACATTTTGAATTATAACGCCAAACATTAATTAGCAATAAAATGAAAGTGATAATGAAATCTTGGACTACAACGCTCCACTTCGCCTCAATATAAAGTAATTTCTGAGAAAGGCTTAATTAACAATTTTCATAAGGGTTATTAGCCTTTTAAGAGGTAATTAAATATAGCCCAATGTACGTCAAGGTGTGACGCTATCTTTGAATGATTGTATGAATGAATGAAATGAGTGCAACCCTTAACGAATGACGTCATGGATATTTATGAGGAATTATTGTATGAGCACTATGACATAAGTCAGGCATAAGAATGAAAGTATTAAAAAGCTGTTAATTGCATTGCTTTTTGTTCAGTTATGGCCCTCTCCATACACCTCAGATATTCGAGTACGAAAATTGACTTAGCATACACAAAAACCTACCTTATCGCTTGAAAAGTGACTGCTTACGAGGAAAGACTATATGAGAAGTGTTATTTCATCTCTTAAGAAAATATTTAAAAATAATTATTCTGAAAATAAGTAGATACCTAAAGTTCACACGTTTATAACAATGACTCATTTATTTTTCGTATTGAAAACGAGCCCTGTATTTAAAGTGCCAAGAAAGTGTAATCCACATCCCGGAGAACGATCACAAGATGCAACCCGATAGCTTCGAACCTGACAGTGAAATGTCCCACAACGCGTGACGTAGGCACCACTTTTAACTGACAGCTCTTTAAGTGACGTCACAGGCCTTGGCTGTCAGAAAATGGCTATAACTTATAATAATATACGACCTGTCTTTTCTGCCTGTATTGTGTGTCAAAAAGTTTAAATAAATCACTTTGTTTTATAACCGCCCGTTGTGGTACCTACTACTAACCTCGACACTGGGTACCGTTGACATCGCGAGGAAATTCTGTCGTAAAATATAGTCGAAAACTTACGTGTGATTAAACTACGCTGACAAAAATAACTGTTGGAGGTTCTTGTCAAACGAAAAATGCCTCGTAATTGTGTTATTTTCTGGGAAGTAAAAACATTGGCAAAGCTTTTTGAACAATACCATAAGGAACTATGCTCGTAGAAGAAATAAAAATAGAACGACGGTGGGAAAAGCTCTCTTACGAAATAAGTAAAGAGGAATTCTTACTTCTCAAGGGTCGTGCGAGTGAATTTGGTAGGCTCTGGAATGTACGATGCTTGTAACAAAATTTTGAATTAGATAATGATACTCCTGCACTTGTCCTCAAGGCAAGTTCTCCTGCAATTTTGGGGCAATCTTAAAAAAAGATGTAAAGTAATTACCCTCACGCAGAGCCTACTGGAGGCTCGCTAATGCCCCGGCTATAGTCCGCTCTAATTACGAAAACACTTACAAACGAAATTTTGCTTATTTTTAATAATTACCCGTGGTGTTATTAAACGAGCATTCTTCCACATAGTAATTGGGTGCGCTTTAAGTAACAATGGGAATCTCCACAAAAACACTCCGACAATTATTTTAAAATGTCACATTATTTGTACAACTGACGAACGGACCAAAACTCTTTTGTATACGTTAATACGGCTTTGTTTTGTGAGAACTTTTATATAAGCATATTAAGATTTATTTTTAATCTGTTGCGAGTGTAATACACGCAGTACTTGGAATTATATACAGACGTTTTTGCAGATAAACGAACTGAAATGTCAGGCAATAAACATAGCGTAATAAGCCCAGATGGCAGCGCCCGCGCAGGCCGGAGGGAAATTTCACGGACTCATCTTGATTTTTTGTTAAGAGAATATTAAAGGTTACACATCGCAAAGTGACTTTTTAAAATTAATACAGAAACAAGACAGGCCTGACAAACGTCGACAGCCCATCGCCGATTTGATCCACTTCGAATGCAAGAAATGCAAAGAATGTAAAATGTAATAAATACAAGTGTATTTTTAGAGCATGTGTGATTCAAGTATCGCGGCTACTGATACATGAGACATTACATTTTATTTGTAAAAAGAAAGAGAGAAGTAATATTCTTTGGAATTCTTTCAACTGATCCGAATTCTGGTAGGAATTCTTCAAGGTAATTTAATGTAAATAAAAGCTTTGATCATGTTGAGTAACCTCTAATAATAAAAACACTTTTACACTACAGGGTGGTCCACGATTCGAGTTACATCCAAAAGCAGCGTACCGACGTAATACTTTATTATTTTTTTCGACATATCAACAGCCCACACAATAGCCTGAATAAAATCACTCACATGTAATCGATAATTAAAATGATCCCTGATTTCTCGATACAAAAGATCAAAAAATCGATTACTCATTCTCATAACTACTTTGCGATAATCATGGGATTAAAACAACAATACAACCTGTTGATCGAAAATCACCTTTATTCCGTATCACTTAGAGTTGAAAATTCAAGTATGAAATTAATGTTAACACATCAATGACTATGCAAGTGGTGGTGATTAAAAATGCCACACAAAAGGCACAGAAGGTGGAGATAACCAAATTAGCTGGAGCCATAAAGAAGTTTATTTCAGTTAAGGATATGGTGGTGGGGAGGTACAGATACAGTGGACTGTCAGAACTGCCGGAGACGGACAATGGGAGCGAACTGATGAGAGTACAGAGAATTAAGATGTTACTGGTGATCAAGTACTTAATAGTATTATTTCTTTTTCATTGTTGAAGTTGTGTGTTTAAAAGTTCTCTTTCTACATACATTAGTGTTTCAGATTGTTCGGTCTAAAAGTTAAAACTGGGAATTATTGCTGAAGATCTGCGTTGACTACGACATCTCCGATTATCTCGACAGTTTACAGTTCAGTACATGTTTCTATTTTCGCCGAGTTTTATCTGTACAGTAGTGCACATAGCCGGGTATGGCCGCAGGTAACGTGAGCCGCGACTATCTCGCGCGTCGCTTCCTGCTCGCGCATCAATCGGCGCGTGCGACGATACGCTCAGGTTACCGCATACTCCGCGCTTCAGATAGGATTGTAAACGCGGAGAAAATTATCACTACGCCGTATACACATTTAAAAATATAAATGATCGATGTTTAAATCAGTCTTTCTATATATTTGGGAGGTATAAATCACATTGATTTCTCTAGATTTCGTGATACCACGGAGACTTAAATGTTTCGAAAAATAAAAAGCTCCTTGGCTGATCTGATCAGTCTAATTCAATTCATCATTCAACATTTAAAAAAAAAAATGCCAAACATTAATGGCAAATAAAATATTTAAATTCTACTGATATTACTACCTCTGTCCAACCCTAAGTTAACCATATCTATTTGTCAATCAAGAATCCAGGAAACGTTTGCAGGAAATTTTAGAAGTTTGAATTAGTACCGACAGATGGAGCTTTAATTTTAGTTGAGATTAGCGAGGCTTAGAGTAATCTAATGAATGATCTGCTGCACCACCTGGTTGCCGGAGTGAAGATATAATGGACTTAGATGGAGGAAATTAGTCGATGGATTGAGCAGATGTTTCCTGGATACCATTTATTGAGGATGAAGTAGGTACGTAGAAGCATAGTCTGTGAAAACTTATGAAAACTTTAACGATCACATACTTTTTATTTAATTATCCCTCCAGTTCTTTAGTAAGCTTAGTAGCAGCAACGTAACTGAACGCATTTCGTAGTACGAAACTATTTTCTTACTTGAGTTAAAGAGAACAAGTGTTAGTGTAAATAGATTTATGGACCTTTTTTCAAGCTTGAAGAGAATTCTTTAAAGCAACCACTTGCTGCCCAAGGTAACCATATCTACCTGGCCGGCGCATGTTCGCCAACCAAACGTGTAAACTGAGACATTGTTGTTCATTTTGTTGCATTCCCAAACTACAATGGCGAGGAATGTTCCAACTACTTATACATGGTGTTCTCTAGTGACCCACAGCTCGGTGTGGTCCTGCGCGGGCGCAGCGTGCTCTTTTTGCCGCGCGGCAGCCGGCAGGCGACGCCGGAACAATGGACGCAATCTAACATCTCCCATATTGTCTACCAAACGCTCTAATAGCTAGCCCGCAACCATCCGAGCTAGGAACGCGTGTTGATGCGGCATTCTACGGATAGCTCCATTATTTAGATGTCAGTACAGTAATGTCTTGGAAACTTATGATGCTAAGTTGTAAGTCAGGAACTCAGCTTTTCCGGAAACTGAATTTACATCATGGAAAACGCGTGCACCAACAAAAAAAGTCTTAGATGACCTAAAGTTTATCTTATCTAAATCTCCATCAAATGCCTCTTAATCTAGACGGTACTATTCTCTCTAATACCAAATTAACTGGCTCTAATTAAGCTCGGTGTGAGTGTGGATGTGCGCAGTGTGTGCGGCGGCTCTGCGGCGCGGCGGCGGTCAGGTGGTCGGCGCGGCTGCCCGCGGCGCTCCTCTCTCATTGTTCGCTCGCCCGGCCTGCGCACGCGCACCTATTGTTTCACTCAACTTTTTCGCCACTTCGCCACTTTACTAATGGCGCATTCAACTTGCGTGAGCCATTATGCAATTATATTTTGCTCTATTCAAGGGTAAAGTTTTGTATCTATCTATAAATAATGAATATAATCTGTTATATCCTGATTGTAATGTATTGTCTATCGGCTGTTTCCTAATGTTACTTGGATTAGCCGGTACTTGTAATCAATTTGTATGTAAATTGTAAGTAAAGTAAGTAAACAAGTATGTGTTGCTCACGTACGAGGTGTTTATTTAATTGTTTGTTTATTAGTTGTTGCGTCAACACTATTGCTGTGTAGCAAACAACTCGTGTATTGTACTAGAGATTACTATAAATTGTTGTGATTATTGTGGCCTGTAACTAACCATAGTTACGGGCCGTTTCTTAAAGCAATAATTTCAAAATTTTACGTTACGCGGAATCAATTAAAAATGACAACATGAAAGGCGTTGCGCACGCGCAAGGTCTGCCCTAACCTATGGTTGACACAACACAAGATCTATTATAACAAATCTTATAATTTAAAACGTTAATATTTTTGTAATAAAGATTGATCTTTTGTGAAAATATTTCTACAATTGTAGAGCTTTCCATTAGACTCGTCCAGAAATTCATTTATCATTTGTCATATGAAACATTAAGCACCCCTTTTTTGTTCTACACAATTATTTCTCAAATTTTTCAGTCGTAAAAATTACCAATTGATATTTCATATCACTTTATTTGTAAAGCACACGCGTTCGACCCAGTTCCACTGTTCATAGATTTTTTGTTTCGTATTAAATTGTGAAACTGAACGCTAGCTAACTTTATGCACACTACATAGTACTAAAGCATTATGTTTAAAAGAAAATTAGGAAATCGCAACTAGAAGTGATCATAGGTAATCAATGTCAAATGTGGGTAGCTTCATGCTGTGTGTATGAATATGAATAAAAATCGCGTTATCAAAAAGCATTTTTAATTAATCTTATGTATTTAAAATAATAAATTTCATTTATTGGACAAGATAAATGTGTTTTTGCATACATATATTTTAAAATGAACTGTCTAGGACAGAATGTTGAATATTCATAGAGCTTAATATATTCAAGCAAGCACGAGTGCACATTAATCTCGCGTCGCTTAGCAACTTAGCCACTGTGTAAACGGGTTCTTAAACATAAACGCGAAACCGTAGTAACAAATAAAAACAAAGATAATTCATTAACACTTTCTGAGTAATATTCATAAGAGAAACACGCATAAAACGGCGTGAATAATTTCATTCAATACGAAACCTGTTCGTCGTAAATAAGTTGAAGCGACAGATAACACGCGGCTAATATTAAAGGTGGAAGATGAGATAGGGAAGGCACGCGGCCAGCTGGCGAGCCACCGAGCAGCGTCCGGGCCGGACCGCGCGGCCGGCCAGCCCGGCGCGGCCGCTGCCGGACAGGTGCGGGTGATCAATTAACAAGGATCGATGGCTGAGATTACGCGGAGCGCGTGCGCCGGCCCGGACGATTTTATGACAAGCGGCGCACGATGTGAGCGACAGCGACTCTACTGCACCTACTAATATGTAAATATTTAGAAGAGAGGAAGAGGCATGTTGAATCTACAAAAAGTTTTGACGGTAAAAATCTAGGTAGACAGTTATCCAATCGAAGGCCAGGCTTTATCAAAACATAAATTACAGAAATCGTAGTCATGAGGAAATAATTTCAAAACAAATTAAAAACGTTTTTTTTTTCAATTACTTCAAAAGCATCAAATAGCATATAAAAGTAGTAGCAGTTGACAGCAACATTCCCAACACTTATCCCGCAGTCAGCAATACAAATATTGGCGGGCATTCCAATCAGTCGCGGCTCAGATGCGAGGTGGCGATACACGCGGACCAGCTGCCAGGGAACCCGATACATCTCGCTGCTGACTATCTCAGCTATTTCGAGAGCGAAATCAAGCCTTAATTAATATGCAGTGGCTTAACGTCAAGAATTCAAACAGGACTGGCTTTCTCACGGAGGAAAATTAACAGGAAGAAACGTTGCGAAAGGTTTTAGTAAAGCTTAGGATTAATTGTTTGGTGTTCATAATTGTTTTAAGACGGTAATTGCATCGTAAAAGGTTTGACCATCATGGTAGTAGATATCTAGAGAATGCTAGACGATTAGCAACTCACCACTAAAATGACATCACTTGAAAAGATAACAACAGAAATCAAGCATTTTGTCGAAACATTCTACGCACCCTATAATATGATAATTGAAGCTGAAACCTCGTAAATAATCCAGACCTTAAAATCCTACAATCATGACGAACAATTCGAAATTCTTGGGCAAATTTTCGGAGTTATAAATCACGTCACAATGGACCCCAAAGCCTTGCTTATTGAAATTTTGACCGAGCCCTTATTGTTTGGGGACATGCAATTGATTAATGCGGTCGAGTGTAACATGTTATTATTTGCCATTTAATGTAAAATGAGATTAAGGAGTTATATTTAGTTTGTGTTGGTGTATTTTCAGATTAGTTTATTAGAAATGGCAACTCCACTAAACGAAGGAGTCTAAAACACTAGACTATTATCGAAAGCTTTTTCTTCCGATAGTTGGACTTAGGAAAAAAGAACGAAACAAAAGAAATATCAAAAATTAAACTGAAATAACATTCGAATGTTGTTCCGCATGTTACATATATTATGTTGAAGTTGGACAAAATTACTGTACAACAAGATGAGACTAATGATATGTAACACCTAGTAATTACAGTGCCACAGATCTATAGCTGATGGTACTGGATCTGCCACCAGATTAGCGCACAATGCAGTTCACAGTACGCTCCACACCATGGAGGCTTATGAGAACCGTTGTGTACCCACGACCTGATATGCCAAACATCCTACAATAGATCTTGGATATGTCTGAACATTAGTTGCTAACCAGTTCTGATAAAACAATTGAATTGTCATATTTGTATCCGCTTTAATAGGACACGGTACATATGTATAATCTGGTTCGCTAGATGTGCTTAGCAGTTTCACTCGCTTTTTAATGTTGCTATTGGTTATAACGGAATGTTACACAGTTGGTACTTCTGTAAGTCAGTTCTAGTCTTCGTTGACTAATGGTCAATCAAACACTAAAGATTACACCCTTAGGCATACCGTATGTTATTTCTTTCTCTGCTGTAATTGTTTGATCTACAATACAGAATTTTATTTCCCTAGGTATTTGAGTATTTTAACAAAACAAACAAATTGATATACTCTTATTTTATCGCAGTATTTTACAATAAAGTACCTAATCAATGTTTTCTGTAGGGAATAAACAAAACCAAAACGAAAAATAATACAAGCATTGTCGGGAAATCTTGTTGTGTGAGCTTTTTTTGCAATTCGCGTATTTCGTAACACTACGTAATGAGGTCAGGCTGAAGCCGGCGCGCTATACATCATTGTTATGTAATAACTAAACCGAATTATATTAAAATACAGGCGAACGGAAAACACGGTCACTCGTAACTTGCTAGAAAGTTGCCTAATGACTCCCTGTGGAGACGTGTGTAGTGGCGTAGGTTAGGTAGGTATTGAAAAATATGTGTTTTCCTAGTAACTGTTTTTTTTTCGGTAAATATTGCGTAGGTAATCCGTCAGTTAACACTTTGTGTCTACACACAACCCTTTATCGACATACAGCAATATTGACTAGTCTTTAGCTATGATGGAAATCTTTCAGTAACATCATGGCGCGTAACCCCTTGCTTAAAAATGGCGGTAATTCTAGAAATTTCTTGCAGAAACATATATCCCTTATAATCTTCTGCAGTCACTTACATATTACATTTGTTTCGACTTATCATCTTACCTTCCTTCACCGTCAGTCTTGGAGGTCACAGTCTTTCGTTTCGGATGATTCTTCTTCGGTCGAACAGCGATCTTGTGTTTAGCAGCAGAGGCGTCCAAGAGTTCAGCCTTGATGTCCAGCTCGGGGTCGACGCGCTTCCTGGACGGGTAGGGACCAGGTTAATGGATGAAATGGCTGTTAGTTAACATATAGTGGGGGACGAACAACACATGGACGTATACGATATTGTAGAGTAGGTCTGTAAAAGTACACGTAGAATTCAATTGTTTCGGTTTTGGAGGAGCTTTCTCGATTTTATTGTAATAATGACAGCTTCTAATTTTGTTTTATTTTGATTCAAAATTACTACGCCTGATGGTAAATGGTTGCAAGTATCGGTTTAATATGTCTTTGGGTCATTTTCCTTATCTACCTTTATACACACTATTTTATATAGTCTAATCGGCTAACAGCGTGGTGACGTAGTGGTTAACTACGAGAAACCTTGAATTAACTAGGTTGCCTTTGACAAAACTAAATTGTTTGTCTCTCATCAAGATACAGAGTCTTATTTAGTTTCAAGTGAACTCTACTATTGGCTTTGATTAAAATATTTTGAAAAACAAGTTTTTCCTTAACATTTTCTAGCAGCTTCCGCAAAACATTAAATTCTTAATAGTTTTCACTGGAACGATGACTCTGCTATAAGCCCACTCCTCCGTGGAATATCTCCATACAGTCAGCAATCTGCACGATGATTCACGCCGCGGGTGAGCAGATAACTTAGCAATATTTATTGTTGGGAAAGAATCCGCTGCACCTGCCAAATATGCTTCGGGGAATTTCTTGTTTACATGCCCACTTAATAAGTTCAGGGGGCCTACCGCCACGTCTTAAAAGTAATATTGTTGCGGGTGTAAGAGAGAGATGCAGCTCTACACCGTGTATAGCGCTGTCTCGCTTCCACAACCAGAACAATATTGCTTTTGCATTTGATGGTAGACGAGCAGGTCAATATTTATGTAATACAAAACAACACACCTGTTGAAAACGAAATCTCTTTAATGGCCTCCTGACCGAATTTCAGTATGAGGCCACGGTAAGCTTTCTCGACTGATATTGCTGCATAGGGCGACAAAAATATTTTTTAAAAGAAAAGCGGAATCAGAAAAGTAATTGCTACCGTTGAGTCACTAACAAGAGACGAATTTAACGAGTGTCTGCCGCCAAAGTGAACAATATCACAAGTGTTACATCAAGAATACGCAAAAAATATGTATAATAGTAACAGCTCCCATATCCACACAAAATATGTAATCGACACAACAATAGGTTTTCGCGGTGTTCTTGTGTTCAGTAAAGTTTCTCGTGTAACAATGATAGACATTGTAACGACCATATTCTATAACAATATGACTTCTCATGCGCGTTGCACCCGTTTTTCTTTACTAAGAGGTCATTTTATACCTCATTGTTAAGATGGCTGTAATGTTTCGTTAAATCAAATTTTACGTTTGGCGATTGGGTTCTCGACTGTTTTTCCTTATCAGTCATGTTAATAAATTAATTCATTATAACAGTACGCACATTTTCCATGAAGCTGTTTTCAGTTCTCTTAACACTCGCATGTAAAACTGTTAAACCTACGTAATGTAATACAACAGAACATAGAGATTTAACGACCTTGTTGACACGGTATTATTGACCGTTTTCATAAGAACAAAAGGTGCAGAAAACAATAACAGATATTGGCAACAGTTATTTGTGCAGCTGGTTCTAGTTACATCATACTTGTGTACTTGTGTAGTGCACAATGCGTGCTGCGTACTGCACAGATCTCGGGGACTGTGCAAAAAGTGTGGTGCGTTGGGTAACGCTAGTTCTCAGTACTCGCTGATATGTCGACGGGTAATTACTACATTGTTACGTAACAAGGATTATGATACTCCTTTTTTTGCGACTTACAGTTATATGTTCACGACATTATAAAAAGAACTACTAGCAGGACTGTGTATGTGCCAGTAGTAGAGGACGACAGCGAAATCTATTATGTTAGTGAATTAACTTAGAGTCGAAATAGATGCCATTTTCATTTATTATTTTGTTCAAATGTTTGATGGTGTTTTTTTCTTTGTTATAAACTAAACACAAATATCCGTGTTTTAATTTAAGCATAAAAAATATTTCTCTTGCAACAACCTCTATTGTAATGTTTAGGAAATACAGAACAATATTTAAATTATGCAGTAATTTGAAAGAAACGCGGAATCGTAAAACTGTTGTATAAAATATAATTTAAGTTGTAATTAGGGATTGTGAATCTTTTGTGTGGTACTTTATGGTGCTATTAATAATTACCCCGGGATAGTGAGTCACTCTCGATGCGATTTTCTAAATTATTTTTTAACTACTAGTCAGTAATGCATTTATTACGTAATGGTTAGCTTAAAATTATATACAATGGTTTGTATTTATAAAAATAATAGTTGTTTATTCGCTTATAAGTAAAATTTTGTGAAGTAAAAATACATATTAGAAATATAGCAAGTGAGACGTGAGGCATATTTCACTCCATTGTGATTCTTATAATAAAGTAACTCTTTGGCATAGTATCTATCACTCAAACAATCACCACTTTAATATAGTACCCATAGGTAAATGGTAAAATACAATGGGCATTACAACTGTGTAGTAAAAGTTGCGTACACGCATGATAGCGTATGTGATCGTATGTAAACGGAGCGTGCGAAGGGATGACACGTGGGAACAATATTATGTAATTTACGTATAACATCCACTATGTAAAAATAAGCACAAAATTGTAGAACATATTATTTTAGTATAAAATACGAGTTATATGCGTCATAATCAGCTTCTAAGTATTTGTAAAACTCAAATATTTTGAGTTCTTTATTATTTTTTCTTAAGGTAAATTATATTGTAATGTCTTACCTTTTGAATATTGATTTCTTCTAACAATTAACGGCGAGGGAAAGGCAGTAGCAGGCAATGCATCATACATTAAATTTCTTTATTGTTTAAACCCGTGTGAGGTTATAGCTTTGTCTAACAATGATTAATTAAAGCTCTAAGCGCATAGTAACTAGTTTCTTTCTATTTATTTACATAGCTAATTGGAGTAAGTTCCTTTTCACATAGCATGTTAGATTTACATAATAACGTCTATAAAATTATAGAAAACTTACGAGATCTTATTATCTTTGAATAATGAAATATCTTCTGTGAAGTAAATAATTATAATAATAAATGTGCGATATTATTTTCCTAGGCAGTCACTTTTTAATTTTACACGACAACTCTTTACAAACTTTTCTCAAGCTAAGCACGCATGAGGTAGGTCTTGTGCAGCGGTCAGTGACACCGCTTAAGTATACAAACTTATAACATGTATAAATATAAAATAATGATGAGAACACTGCATTGTAAAACTTAGATAACAGATGTCACCGGCTGGCCGCCGGCGTATGTTCCCTCTCACAGCTCCCACAAGATCTCATCTCAGTTATCTCCGCAAGCCCGACAATGCTGAGATGATCCGGAGTGACGACACAGTCCCAGCTTATCTGATAGACAGCCTTCTTAATCTCGAGATCACCTATCTAGACTTATTACAACTATTATGAGTGCGCTACTGTTTCAGAACTACCCACGACAGATGGATGGAAATTGCAAAATATCCATGCAGCAACCGTGGATTATCTTCTAGACCTACATTTATTTTAAGTTGATTTTATGGCTTCTAGTGATTTCTTACAATTACTCAGAACTGGCACACACATAGGTGAACCAGCTCTATATGGTAAGATATCCTTTGCTCAGCTAAGTGATAACTAAAGCTCCATATTATTATACTCTTATGACTAGCTTGCTACAGTTGCTACAATTATAATAATACTGCAATAATTTGATACTTATTAAACGGATAATTTAATGTACTTTTCAGGAAGCCTCAAACATGTTTGTCAATCAAAACTGTATATTATAATTCCAATAGAACCTCCTAAACCTCCATATACACTAGTATATGTCTTCTAGATAATTCTATGTCTGTCTGTGTGACTTCCTGTCATTGCGAAGAGTTTTTGCTAAAATTGAAGAATCTTAGACGTCGCCTTGCGTGCTGAACGTTTAGCGGTCCTTTTAGTCTATGGAGCAAGTTAAAAACGTACGCGACGGATTTTACAAATTACTCGTTGGGACCAAAACTGTCAACTGCAGCGTGTGGAAACCGATTAATAAGCTAGACTAAACCGTAACACCGTTTAATAAAAATATAATAGTACTTTTTGCATAACACTTTTGAGGTATCAGCGTCTTTACATTTTTGTGGTACTTTCCTCTATTCTCAATTTCGCTTGTCAAGTTTTGCGATATTTATATTTTAACGATACGATTAATAACTTTCTTGATCGAGTTGCTATTAAATTAGTATTCATTGTCGCGTGTTCGCCGCGAATTAACTCGTTGCCGATATCTAACGATTCTATCATCTGTGCATTGAGCAGCTTAGGTAATGCCATACTGAATACTGGCACGCAAGCACGCTGATTTCAAATTTCGAATATGACAAAACAATTGAACAATACTTTTTGGTAATTTTACTTTTTAGATTGCAGTTTTCTTTGGTAATTTGAATATGGTAGAACTGAAAATATTTTTCAATATACTAAACTTTTACTAGAAAAATGGTTTTGTCAAATGATAAACTATTTTCAATTTCAGTATATTTTAGAACAAGAATTAACGTCTATTTATAACTGTCTATTAGTTTTTTTTACTTTCCTTCATAACATAAACGCCTTTAAGTTGTGCTAAGTTCACCACAGATATAATTGAACTCACACACACATACTCATGGTAAATTGCATAACTCACAGACACGATCCAGCAAGGCTGTATGATACATTTGACAGCACCGGGATTAGAATCGACTACAATAGCTGTGAGTGATGGCTTAGTGCGGGACAGGGCTGTGTGGGAACGTAGACATCATTTGAACTGAATAATTAAGTCATTAAGAAGTGTTTTTTGAAGGATAACCACTTGTTACAGCAAAGAGATAATACGAAATAATTGTATTATCACGTATTTGGAGTATTGTTAAAGACAGTGTCTCAAAATGCAGACTCCATTGTAATTGTATTACACCAAGTAATGTTATAGCTACGTTCTGCTGACTATGTTCTCTGAGGTCAAGGTTTCTGTAAAAAGTTAACTAAGTATTTATTTTGGCGGGAATCTTGCGTCTTTTACGTTATGTCATTGAGAACTCTTTCATAAAAACCGTCGTTCAATGATTGAGTGATGTTTTTAGTTTCGCTGTTAATTATCACAAGTAACGGTTTATTTTATAACAAAAAAGATTAATTAGCATTTTTTTTGTTGATAAGAATAAACCTCATTCTAAATTGGAATTAGCTTCAGATTTAGATTTTAATTATTTTTTCTAAGTGTTCATTCATACACCAGTTTTTTGGGATTTATATTGTTGTTCTAAGGTATCATCTACCAATACAAATAATAGCAAAAGTATTTGACCCATCTTCTAAGTATCTAACATGTTTAGTTTATCTCAACAGCCAGCCCAAAATAAAGCATTCTACCTACAGTACTGTATTTTACATATTTTACAGTATACTCTCGATTGCTCTTCTCAATCCTCTCATTCCGATTCTGTTAATCGCTCTGCTACAAACAATAACGGCATCGATTCATTTCATCTGTGATCTGTGCCAGTTGTTGCGCGGCGACGACCCAGTGCGCACCGCGCATGCGCCCGCGCCGCTACGCAATCACAACCCGACAGAGGTTAATGGGAAAAACTGTTATAGCGTACCAAGTCTTGATTACTTTGTTGCACTTGCGTATTAGCTATGTTAAGAATTGAAATGAACTGTTAGACCACAATAGGATTTAAGAACATTATTAAGATCAAATTAGTTGAAAATTATGTAACTTTCTTTGCAACTTTGCATAACATATTGATCGATATCCAATAATGTATAGGTGTTTATCAAACTATATATAATAGATTTTCTATTGTTGGACATGAAATACTATGATTGTAACATAATTTAATTAATTAAACACGCAAGCTTTGACTTTGCCAACTTACATATTTTTCTTAGGCTGACCCCTGCGAATTCTCACAATTTATATAAACCTATAAGTCAATAGGACTCACTACGTAGTCTGTAGTTAGCTTTCTCAATCATAGCAGCGTCATTAAAAGTACAGTTATCTGTAAGTCAGTATAATGTCGCAGCGACATCGACGCAAACGCGATGCCGCTGCGCCTGCGCACTGCGCGACAACAACACGTGTTGTCCAATGAAAACGAAACTTATTGGTACCGCGCAATGGGGAATTTGACAGTTATGAAAGTGAACATTTTATTGGTTGTTGTACATATTACTGTTCTAATTGACATTTATTAAAGTTTCATAGAATCTTAATATTTTTATTCTTACAATAAGTCAACTGACTTATTTACTGGCATTAAAATGCATTCGATGATTTCCTAAGAATACTCCATTTGTTAGGTGCTTAAAAAAAGGTAAATAATTTTTAATGCATTTAATTAAAAGCTGTCCCGGCGAACTACGCACTCTCTAGCAGTTGACGTATGTACAATTTTTTTTTCCAATACGTATTCCTTAATAGGCCGAATCGGTTTCGCTGTTTTGGAGTTCTTTCGAGACTGACGAACAACAATATTTTTTATATGTATATATACATATAATATATCATGTATTTCATATAGAATTAGTTTTTGCAACACATTCGTATATTAAACAGTGTGTCAATAGTGTAACGTTATCTAAGCACATTCCGTTCCATTTTCTCTGTTTCCTAGTCGCTTGTATATCAGGAACGCGTAGCAATAGTTTGTGAGAAGACAGATAAATTGTAGTATTAAGGCAATGCGATCTGCACATCATTATGTTGGTTGTGACTTTCGAATATAGGGTATTGCTATACACTCTAGGAGTATCAAGACTTGGTTGTTTATTTAACGCTAGAAAAGGTTAAAATAGGAAATACGTTTTTTTCTCTGAGGGTAGTACATTTGGAGTGCGGTGTTAACCTAATCAATTATATTTATTAGGTAAACAGCAGAGCATATTTCCAAAAAATATATTGTGGCTTTACGGGCTCAAAATTTATATATTTATATTCACAGAAGTGGTATTCTTCAAATTTCCGTAATCTGATTATCAAATATCCATATATGATACATTTCTATCAACTAGGCAAAAAGTCCACGGTAAACATTAAACACGGGTCGAACACAACAAATGTCTTGTCAAGTAACTAATGTTATTTTCAGTATAATTGCCGAGTATTACAGATTTCTCAACGCAATTATGAATGTGTATCACTGGGTTGACATATAACCGCGGTATTTGCCGATACACCACTTTACGACTTAAAATGTATCGCGTAAGAATGCGCAAGCGCACACGAACATTATACTTGAGTATATTGGTGTTTAGATAATTTTCTCATTTGTGTCGGTTTAGTTATTGTGTAGATTGGATGGACTTGATCGGAAATCATTGTTACAGTTTACTTACTCGTCGCTAAACTACTTTTTAGATGTTAGTGATCATTAGCGATTAACACGGTAAATCATAGAGACAGTTAAGCTTTTAGCCTGTTTTATGGTAAATTTATAATTTATTTATAAACTACATCTGTGATATGACATTCGTACTTTTGCATAAAATTAGTTATATTTGATACAGAAACCCCTTTTTGTTTAATTTGAGTTATGCGTTTATGATTGCATATTACATTGAAAACACCCATATCGAAACCCTTCACTATTCCAGAAGTGTTAGTCCTATTCAGTCAATTTATCGTGGTATTACGCGGCGCCACTGATGACGTCACTGTACGATACGTTTATGTTTTGTAACAGATATCGTGCGATACACATTAAGTTATGGCATCGTGATGTTTCTAATGCGAGCTGATTAATTCTCTACTGTTGATCGATAATGGTGGCTGATGCCGTGTTGTGGCAGGTT
>NC_039492.1:3254788-3337632 GCF_003590095.1 Trichoplusia ni
ACTTAGACCAACAGGCCAATCAATTTATACTTATTTCATAGTAAGTAAACCCAGCAAATAACGTTCAGATTCATGTTCAGCAATTTAACAGCATTGAATTTTAATCCTGCGGTGGTTCGAGCCAATCCCGTTTATAACCGCGCGGGTTTTTATGAGGCAATCCAATAAACATTGGGATCGAATTATTTTGGATTTATTGATTGATTTTTAAAGGTTTTTCTATTAAGTTTGCTGTAAATGTATTGCTGTTTGTTGTAAGTGTAAATACGTAAATACTTCTGTTTAAATTAAGCTTGAATAGCCATTGTGTATCGCTTGTTAAGTCCAAGTAATAACAGTAAAAAAACCAGTTTAAAAAACGTTGTCTATATAAGGTAAAAAGAAGCTACGGGTTGCACTCCAGGAGTGCCGGCAGAAGTGAAAACTTGAATATTAACGTTGTGTATTTTTGAGATTCTGGAATGGTTAGAGAATAATTCTACTACTATCATTTATGTGGTAGAATACAATACTTATGTATTTCTCTATCGATTCAGTATTGTGCTAAAGAAGTTTTCGTCTTACGAATTTTCGATCAGGTCACGTGTCCTGACGCGAGTTTAACATATTTACTCATCAACAACTGGTCAGAATGTGTATGTGAGGTCTAAAATTATCATGTTTTAGAACAACGTACATTTATTAACTTACTAAAAGGTAAGGTCATATTTAGTTAAGTTAGTTTATTTCACAGTACCTACCTCAAACGCGATACCTTGACTCCTTAAAAACTATGTATCCTTGATGTACTTATTTATTCAATCGTAACAATTCAGTTTTCTATTTATGCTTTATAGTATCAAGGTTTATAGATTCTATGACATTCACAACGGAATCAAAAGCAAATGCCTATCACCGCCTTTTAAAGTAAAACTATTGCATTCGTGGGAGCGAGATGGCACTATACACGGTATAGAGCGGCGTCTCGTTTCCACAGTTCCTGGATTCTTACTTTAAAATACAGTGGTAGGCGTCCAGGGTCTCTGTATATCCAACACGCGATGTGCCGTGATGATATCGTAATAAAAACGAAAGTTCTTGAAATCTGTTTCTGTGATGAATATGAAAGTTACCGTCGATAACTTTATTACTGGCTTTTAGCTCAGAATTATTGATTTTTCATGGTTTTAGGTATTTTGTAAACAGCCACGAGAAAGATTTGTGATTTTAAGTTTCTGTAAATTTCTATAGAATTTTATCTTACATATTCTTTATCATCTTTATTATATCTTATTATTTATCATATACTTCTAAAATCGCTTATATTGTAATGGTGTACATAGTAATAATAAATGTTGAAATAAAAACAAAAATACCCTTAATACTGTTTTATTAAAAAAATAATATCTTACCTAGGTACCTATTTCTACCTTTTGTTTGGAATAATAAATTCATGCAATTCTACTATTATGAATAAAAAAATCTTTGATGATTATATTTATTCACACTACCAAATACACAAATCCATGAAAATGAATTTCCAATATATTTTTTTATTTCATTTTACAGCGCAGCGCGGCTGAATACAAAATGTTTTATTCCGGATATCGGATAATAAAATTTATTTCATCAAATTCATGGAACTAAACTTTTCGTAATTTGAATATGTAATAAGATTACCAGCCAGTTTTAAAACTAAAAACGCTTTGAATTTTTTGACAGGCACTCATTAAAAAAGAAAGAAATGAATTCGCTGTTGGAAAATTCAATTGTTTTTAATTCGAGAATAAAAGTTTTAAAAATACAACAAAAAAAATGTAAGTATTAGTAAATATGACCAGTAATATTATTGGTCTGGTCAGGTGCACGGATAGCTGAGTGGTTGAGGTCACCAAGCCAAACCCACTGAACGCGACATTTCCCGGGTTCGATCACCGAAAGCATTTGTGTGATCCACGAATGCTTGTCCTGAGTCAGGGGTCTTTGATTTGTCGATCAATTTGTGTTATGATAGAATCAAAATTGATCATTTTGTGTTATAACAACAACATAAAGTTTGTATATAACTACAATCGAAGACGTTACGTCACAAGCTCTTCTCCCAAACTTAAAATCATTTTTTATTGCCAGTATTTCTATTAAAATAAAGGCAAAAATACTTGTCTCATAAATTTTAATTATCTATCTGAGACACTAAAAACATTATTACTTTTTAGACCCAGCCATCATCCCTATTAAACGAATCTACAAAAAGCGTCAGGTGACAAGACTAGTAAAGGACTGTAACTGGATTTTCAGATATAATTTGATCTCTAGGTATTTAGTCTGCACAATAAACCCTATTAATTTAATGCCGAGTCCTCGCGATAACGAGACCTTTGTTCTGATTTAGATGACTCTGCAAACACTAAATGTCTTATAAACATTTATAAGTGACACTACTACTGTTATAGTCATTTTAGGTATGATCGGTTGATGAGTGATACCAATGAACTGAAAACTACGATAGAAATATATTATTAAATGATGCAACGCCTGAATAAACATTCAGCCGTATTTATCAGGATCGCCCGACTAGTTTCGGACTATACCGGAGTCCTTAATCAAATTTAAAAAAAAATATTTTATATTAAACCTTTGCATTGTTTAATAATGAATTATTCTCAATTGCATAAATGTAAATAAAATTAAAATTAAATGTAATAATTAACAAATTTGATAATGTATATCAAGACGTTTCTTTTACCTGATAAGAAAAAAAATCGTAATTAAGAATGAAAAATCGATTACAATCTGTAAAAAAGACGTAAGTTATCTTATAATGTGAAAGAATCTGTTTCTTTGTTTAACGGCTAAAACCAGTTTCGCACCTTCGGGATTTTGTACGAAAATAGCTTGAAGCAGAAAGGACGAAGACTGATGTGTTTATAAGTAAGCTGTGTGATATATTCTTCAAGACAAAATTTTAGCTTTAGAGTAAGAAAGTTGAGGTTTTGAAAACCATTTTAGCCTTCTTTTGTCTTCGAAATAACTTCAATTTATCTAACTGATTCTATATTTGGACTTCTTTGTCTTATGATGTTTTCCTTTGACGTCCATACTTATGAATATTCACATTGGTACTTGCTTGCCTTGGAATCGAACCTTCACCTCATATCCAGACTTAAAACTGCACATTAATCATGATAAATGGTATTGTGGGGCAACCTGGGGGAGGCCTATGTCCAGCAGTGGATCTCGATGGTTGTTGAATTGATTGATTGATGGAATGCCCGAAAGCCTTGAGCATCAGAGGGGCATATATAGGCTGGTATTGTTACTTAAATAATCAGCGTTCAAAGCTTTACATAATATTGTTAATAATACCAGCCTGTGCAAATTAACGTAACAAATGATTCAGTATAATATAAAGATGAGCATTATCGTAAAATTAATCGGATTGCAACTTGCGGGTTGATAATTTCCATTTTCAATATTTGGAATCTGAATTTCCACAGAATATTTTTCGATCGTCATTTGTCAGTGATGATTAAGAAGAATAAAAAAAACTGAATTCAACCTGAAAGTAGTCACATTCTACATCTAATTAGCTAGTCTTGTTAGAGCAACCACGTGTGTAGAAGAATGTGGTCATTAGCCTGGTTTTTATAGATTATCATGATTTACAAATACATTTAAAACCCCCCTCAGATTCCTATCAAATATTTATCACAAAAATAAATGTTTTCCCACAATAGAATCGTTTGTAAATAAACATTCCTTTCAAATAAAAGGGACCATTCATCCTGACTCTGAAAGGCTCGTCAATTAGATGTTTGTACAAACGACATTTATAAATACTTTGGCTTTCATTCCTTGAAATATCTTCTGATTGGAGACACGTGCCGTTGGTATTTAAAGTCGTTTTTATTTGCTTTGTTATGGACAATTTAGGCTTACATCCAAACTCCTGGTTGGTCTTATACTGTTCTCTTTTTTTAAGATAGTTTCACGGTACTTATATCCGGCTCGCGAGCAGTTTCGCAGGATTAAAATCACATTTAAAAAGAAAAACCAGATTTAGTATTTTCGTATTACACAAAGGTCTAGAAAAATTTTTTTTTTTAAATAGTAGACTCCAACAGTTTATTTTTGATGTGCGTTTGGGCAAATGGAAAAGAAGTGGAGTCGAGCCGTTGGCCTGGAGCTAAGTGGAGAACAAGGCTGCTAAGGGGTGCAAATGCAAATTCTCCAATCACATAACAGTCGAAATATTCATAACTATGTCCACTGATTATAAATTATTTATCTTATCACGGCTCACTCCACACCCCTCTAAAGTAAGTATCACGTAAAAAATATTCCGAAAATTTCCACAAATTATTTAACAAAATTAAAATGAACGAGGAGAAAGGGATAAGTTCTCTTTAACCGCAGAATCAAGAGCCGTTTGTATTTATCGCGAACCAAGATTAACTGTTTAATTGCTGCAAAGATTAACTTTTAAATCTTCCTTGTATCTTCATTTGTTGTTTAATTGCAGCTGGCAAACCAATTAGCGGTGGTGTTAAGAGCTTAGCTTCTTAAATCTTTGTATTGTATCGGGTACCGCATTCAGTAAAATTATCACTGGTTATCTTTATTATGGGCATGGCCTTAAAGTAATTGTTAAAAAATAATCTCTGGCTTAATAGTGATATGTTTAAAGTATCAATATAAACTGTATTCAAGTAACAAGTTTTAATATCAAAAAGAATACGATTGTACCTACATGGACTTGAAATTTAGCTTCAGATCTTAAAAACGTGCGCATCGTTTAAATTTATGACGTTTTGAGATCTCACTTCTTATCTTTAAATTGTTGATGCTGGCATATTAATACAAGTACAAGATTAAATATATTTTTACCCTATGATTCTCTTCATAATATTCCAAAGCCAAGACCTTCAATATTATCTAGAAAATAACGAGTAAATAAACCTCTTTGAAAATCTAATAGTTCCATGAAATATATCGTGCCTAATCATAGCGAGCAAGGCCCAGCTAGTTTGTTTAACATAATACTATGTTTATGTTTTTCTTTCATATCGGTATAGAACCTTTTTAGGTTTTGTATCCAAGAAGCCGTTACTGACCTCTCATTCACGGAATCCATTATAAAATATATTTTTATGAAATTTTAGAAGAAATATGAAGGCTATACGATATTTTTTTTTATTTGTTAATAAGAATATCGTTTGTTGTTGTTTACCTCCACTTCACTTTAGTCAAAAGTCACATTTTAACTTACCCTTTCTAGCATTGAAACCGAACCTCATGCGTACAAATCTAAATACTGCAAAAACATATCTATATTAATATATAAAGCTGGAGAGTTTGTTTGTTTGTATGACCGCGCTAATATCAGGAACTAATGGTCCAAATTAAAAAAATATTTTTGTGTTGAATAGGCCATTAATCGAGAAAGGCTGCGACTAATAGGAGTGAAGATACAATGGAAAATGTGAAAAAAAACAGGACGGGTATAAATCATAACTTATATCTTCTTCTACCCACGGGAACGAAGTCGCGGGCAACAGCTAGTTGTATATATATGTATTCAAAAGTTGATTTTGTTTGTCCGTTCGATAACATTATGGCTACTCAATAACAGTGATACATCACACACACACACTCGACAAACTTCTGGTCCTCAAAGAATCCTATCCATCATTCGTTGATTGATGACTGGTGTCAGTTTTCCGTCTATGCAGCTGTCATGAACTTTGGCTCCGATAGTAAAACTTTGGTTTATCTTAAATATCTTGGTGACTTATAGTGAAAAATAGTCTTTAGTCGACCTACACAAATATTTGTCTACGAAACCACTTGGCCAATTACGAGATAGAATCGGTTGCGACCCTGACTCATGTCACTGAAGACTCTGTACAAGTAGGCTACAGGAAAATGAATCTACTTTAACAATTATAAAAAAACAGACCAGAAAGTGAACATATTTTCAACTTTTTTAAGCTATCACGATTCTGGAAATACAGTCTTTCGATAGACAGAAAGACGGACATACGGAGTAAAACACAAAAAAATTACTTAGTAACAGGTCAAGGTTTTAGTTGAGGAACCCTAAAAAGATAAACATAATCGGTATGATACCGAACAGGCATCCACGCTGCGAGCGTCCATGAAACTAAAAAACAAAACAAAAGAAGAAGTATCCAATTATTTAACCTCAAAGCAAAGTATTTTGATCACACAAACTAATAACTCAACTATTCTATGTTAATAAGACAAATTGTTGACTAAAAAACATGGTCCGCATCGGATACTGACGTAAAACTCCAGTGCCTGTACCAAGCAACCTCAAAGAAAATTCGTTATCGCTGTGGGAAGGAGACAGCGCTCTACAACGTGTATATCTCTATCCCGCTCGCACTACAGCAAGAATTTTATTTCAAGTATTTGTGGTGTTTGCCCAGGTTTAACGTTAATTTAACTTTTCGTAAACAACCCCGTTAGCGGCACAACTTTTTCGAGTCCCTAAAACTGAATTATGAAATTCATTTAGAATGTTACCGCATTTTTTGTTTGTTGACAAACGAATTGTTTTTTGAAAATCCCTGTTTTATGTAGGAGTTTAATGTACTCTGTGTATTTAGACAGTTTAGACCTGTAGCATTGGGAATAAATGTTAGCAGAGCTGTAATTTTGGGTTTGACTGATTATAATTTATGGACTATAGGTAGAGTTGATTCCTTTAATGCAAATAAATTGGTGACGTAATGTAAAGTATGAATTAAAAACTCGTCTGATCAATAATTTAAGGGGTATAGTTCATAAACATTCACAATAGTTCTCCGATCAAGTTAAATTAATTTTAATAATATCGCTCAGATTATCTTTGGCAGCACTGAAAAGTAATCAATCATAAGAACAAGGTAACATCTAAAATCGAGTTTTGTTAGTAATTTCCCAGAATTCAGGGCTATATGCTGTGCTAAAGAAATGTATTTTTTGTTAGATGAAGACCTAGATTTATTGCAATATTTTTTTACCACGTCTGGCAACTTATTATGTCCTTCAAGGATGGATTATAGGGTTTTTAAAACATAATGAAGGTAGGTTTTAGGATCATTTCATTTCATTCTTGCACAGGAAACTCATTGGCACTGCTTAAATCTTTGCTCAATGGAGCCAAAATGGAATAAAATAAAATTATCAATAAGTGTTTAGTGAACTAGGGTTTAATAAAAAGGCACAACTTTTTTGAAATGGACATTTCAAAAAACACTTACATATTAGGTAGTACCATTACTTAAAGCTTTACAGCAAAAGAAAATCGAGACAACTTTTCGCTTATTACAGAAGTTAATAGATTATAATACTAATAAACACCCTTTCAGGTATATTCTAATTAACAGCCTCTTGAAAACAAATAGACTTTAACTTATAAGGTATATGTTATTCAGGAGGCTGTAAAATAGGTCGCCTTTAATTGGATGCCTAGAGATCACACAGTCGTCTTCACTCGTTGCTAGGCAACCGTGATAACAAACGTTTTAAAACTAATAGTGCCTTGTAGATTTGCTTTGAAATTATTAGTTTCATTAATTGAAAAAGAAATGAAAAGGGCTATTTTCTTTCCAGTTCCCTTTACATCGGTTAAGCGTAAAATGATATAGCTAGTTTTAAATAATGATTTTGAAGACCTCCGTGGTCGAGTGGCGTACGCACCGGTTTCAAGGTGTCGCTAGCTCTGAGGTCCCCGATTCGATCCCCAGTCGCTTCAATGTAAAAATTCACATTTCTACATTGTTTCGGGTCTGGGTGTTTATGGTACCTTCGTTGTATCTGAATTCCATAACACAAGTGCTTTAGCAACTTACTTTGGATTCAGAACAATGTATGTGATGTTTTCCGCATTTATAAAAAAAAATAGCACACAGAATACGATAATTACCTTTTTGATAAATCGTATCAAACTATCTAAACCTGAGTTTAGTTACTTTAGAAAAACTTCTCAAAGTGCGAGGTAACATTAAATTTGTCGTTAATGCTGTGCTAACGAAATACGTATCGTCGGTCTATGAGTACTGAATTCTTTTCAATATTTTTTTATCCTACAATATACATTGGTCCTACAAGGATCAATGTATTTACATACTGTATAAATACATAATAACTACAGTTACATCTTAAGCATCAATAAATTACAAGCATCACTAAACCCCGTACCTACAACCAATACACAAACGCGAAAACTTTTCCACGGTGTCACCGTCACACGTCCTATGAATAATCGTTCTCAAGTTAACAAAATAACCGAACAAGTTACTGATAACCGTATCATGAACTCTGAACAAGTTCACTCTTATCGTACGTTCATGTATCATTCATTCGTTCACTCATCTTAATGTAACGTGACATTCAAAGTTCGAGCAAACACTCAGATCGATCGCTTTAAGAAAAACATATTTTGTTGATCATGGCACAAAGGAAATCATACCTTATGATGCGGTGTTAAGGTTTCTTATTGTGTGGTTATTCTTCTTGATACATACCTGGTGCGGTTTGCTTTTAGAAATTTGCAAGCAAGATAAGAAAAAGAGTTTGGAAGTAAACAAACCAACTTTGTTTAATATATGTCTATTAAGGCGATACTTTTAAGATAAATTGAGGTTTTTTCGAAACGAGTTTGAAACAGAATCAAAGAAATTATTTTATCAATAATTTTATTTTTAGTATTAAGTATTATCAATTCTGGCTCTCCCGTGTGAGGTAAATTTGATAAATTACTATTAAAAAATAGTGGGGGCCGAGTGCCAAAACGCTTTTTAAAGAGCTAGCAAATCTCCCAGCCGGCAGTGATGCCGATGAATTTTTTGATGCCTTGATTTAATTATTGTTTATGTTTTTTTTGTATATAGCAAATGATGGTACTGTAATTATTTAACAATGTAGTATCAATAATATTCTACATACTATATACTAAAATAATATAATATTAAAAATAAAATGTGGCTTAATCTTATCGTCATGTCGGTTCTTCATAGAACAACGGTAGATGGCCCCTAGTAGATAACCTATCACATTTTGGGGCCACAAAGTCTCTGCATATTAGACTTGTGTCTGAAGAGATAGATCCAAAACTTACACCTTACAATTTCACAAACTAAGCCTCTACAAATTCTCTATTATAGTCAAATTCCCTTATATAACATTCAGAAATTTCATTATGTACACCAAAAAAATAAGCCACACATTACTTTTATTGCCTCAAGGGCAAACACACGTACTTTACGTAATAAGTCGATATGTTACTAAGAGCGTAGGGTTTACTTTATTTTCTTACCTTACATAAAATATAGTTGAACCTAGACGTACATAAACCAGCACCTAAACCTCTACTATAAACACGAAAATGAAAACAATGTCGACGTGCGAGAGAGACAGCGCTTTACAAGATATAGAACACCATCTCGCTCCCACGTTAGGACAGCCTCATTTTCACATCTTTTAGTACGGAGGTTGTACGTTCATACTCTCAATAACTTCTAGACACAGCCTTCATAAAACGTTTTATAAATGAAACTTTTCTTATATCACGTTTCAAATTAATTCGCAGAGTTCGTTGAATCACCTTAATAATAAGCGGAATTACAAAAGGATTTGATTAAGGAGAGATCTGAATGTTATTAGCTAATGGTTTATTCAATCAAAACTTATGAATACGAATTACTTAATTAATTTTGTTCGATGGTATAAAATCTTTTGTTCTTACAAGACTACTTTCATAACTAACTATGAAGTGAAAGATACATTTGTAGATACCAATATAAAACATCAATAGAGCTAAATGTTAATTATATCACACTCACAAATATTCAAACCAAACAAAATGATTTCAAAAAACATTGTCTTTTTTCAAGAAGCTTTAAAATCAAAATGTTTTTTTGTTTGATAAGATAGTTTTAAAACCCTACATTAATGACTCTACAGGTAGTGAAACACTTTCCAACATCAACTAATCACATTAAAGTACATCAACATTATACCAAAAATATTATTATTTCGATGACGTCACTACGTGGCAACCTAATTTTATTACAAGTAAAGCCTTTATAAGCAAAAGACACGGTTTAATAATGTATTCTCTAAAGTATTTAATTCTTACTTACACAAATAAGCAGGTCACATGCACAAAGACACCCAGACTCTGGACAAGCATTCGTGAATCACACAACGGGAATCGAAGTCGCAAAATGTCGGGCGCTATGGGTTTTGGCGTAGTGACCTCCAGTCACTCGGCCATATGTGGATTCGTTCGTATCCATAACATCACTACTGTGTCCCACAGATCGAAACTTGTTGAATAAAATGTTTTTATTATTTCTCAGGCAAAAGGATTTCATTGTTCATTGTTTATTGAGTATTCAGTCGCTAAGGTAAGCTAAGACTTTAATTAGAAGGTACATTTTAGGCTTAGTTTATTTCGGTAATGTCTATTTATAGACACGAGTACTGGTGGAGGATTTCAAAGTAATTGACTTTATTGGATTTAATTAAGAGACTATAGATTAAAGCTCAGCGATTTACTGAAACAGGCCTGAAACAGTGCTGTTGGCAAGCACAGTAGAGCTTTGCGTTAGCTACGCCTAATATAGTGTCCCATCTAGCTTCTTTAATGGCAACATTCCTAGTTCAAGAACTCGTAATACAAGCACAAATAATAAAACTACTAAAATGATTACTGCTCTAGTAGAAAATTCATTAAATAGGATAAGAAAATGAACAGTGTTAAAAAAAAATCATTTTGGCGCTATATTATAATGAACGCCACCCAAAGTGCATTAAAATTATTCGCGGCTTATTAAATTTCTCGCTACGATGCGTAGCCATATGCTACGAGCGCTACGCCGTAGTATTCGCTACGGCATTATCGTAATTTGTGGTCCTTTAGTGAATTAACTGATTAAAGTCATGATGGCGCTTATTAATTTGTAATTTGTTGGTAAAATATGAGATCGATGAAGTGTAAAATTAAATTATCTTTAGTTCTTTGAGACAACCTTAACTTTGTATCTAGTTCATTACAATATTCAGTGACTATTTGATGCTTATTGCAATGTTGTTTAGCTTATTGTTAAGTTTCAACTACCTAAAAGATATCATAATAGTACCAAGGATTTGATTACAATTCTTTTTTTTGACGTGAATTTAGGAGATTCTGAACATTATTCGTAATGTATTTGTACTATGACGTATTTAAATGTATTGTATGTGTGTGTTAAAACAAACACACACAAAAGTAACGCCGACCTTTACACATATACACTTACCAAACACACAAATCAGAGTACAAAATTAACTTTCCTTAATAATATACAAACATGGACAATAAACACCACATGCTTTACTGTAACCAGTTACCATGAACTTCAAAATACTTTTCACATCGTGTAAGCGAGACAGATATACGCCGTGTAGAGCGCTATCTTGCTTCCACATTTATACGGTATTTCATTATGATTCTGTGGAAGGGGAATCTAATAGGGTTAAATGAAAAAGTCATTTGTTACAAAGGGCTAAGCCCTCATTTGCTGTAGTTATAAATTGTACTTATGAGTACCGAAAGTACCGTTTAGGTCGTCGTATGATTGCAACAAAAGATGTTTTATTATACTTCTATATGACAAAAGAAGGCCCAGAAGTAGACTCTCTCGCGCGATACTAGCCTTTGTTAGCCATAGACCAAGGTGAATGTTAAGAGTAAACTTGTCCAAACATACATACAAGTTAACTATTATCTGTACTTCAAGCACAATGGGAGGTGCTTAGGCTGCAAAATTGCATAGCTATTGTATTCAAAACGACAAATTTCAATACCACTTTCCGACATACATAATTTCAGAGGAAGTTTACACTTTGCAAAATGTCTTAATTCGTTATCTAACTACAACATGTCGTTATGTATAGTGTAAGGGTAAGTGCTAAGTGTCGTGTTGCGGTAGTGATGTCATATGAAAGTAATGAGATTGATTGTGTCATGCGTTGATGCTTTATTAAATACGGAATAGTATTTTCGTGTCATATTATATCACACATACTTGTTAACGTCGGTGTAAACGGTTACCGAAAATGTTTGTCGACGAAACAAAATTCTTGCCATAGATGCTTAGTAAATAAAACAAACGATATAGAAATGACAAGGTCATTTTTGACTGATTTTTTTTGTGTTTTAATTTGATCAATTTTGAAATAGCCAGTCTTATTACGCAACGTCTTGTATTAATATAAGTATTTATTAAATATATATATATAATCTAATATATAAAATTCCCGTGTCACGATGTTAGTTACCGTACTCCTCCGAAACGGTTCGAGCGATTTTTATGAAATTTTGTATACATATTGGGTAGGTCTGAGAATAGAACAACATCTATTTTTCATACCCCTAAGTGTTAAGGGTTGCTCACACTAAAAAAATATATTTTATTTTTGGAACGAAATTGTTTGTTTTTATTTTTTTTATAATGAGGCATTAAAAATACATACAACTAGAAAAAAAAAATCGGCAAAACAACGTTTGCTGGGTCAGCTAGTATATATACATATATACCCTAAATAATGTATCTCGAACGAAATATAACACACTTTTTAATAACACTTTCTCACCCCAGACGGGACTTACTTAATTCAACCATCAAAAAATGTTTACACAAAACTTCTGACACGTTTCAAAGATATTAAAAAACATCATATTTTAACCCGACTCCTGTAAAAACCGCGGGTAATCGTGTTACGAGTCGTAATTTTTTTGAAATATTAACGCCATCTTGTCGCAAGAGCATTCATTTTGTTGACTTATGTCAGCCATTTTGTTATACTGACACAAGCAATTTTAAGCCTTATTTCAAAAAGCATAAGGTGTCATTTCACTTGCAAAGGGTTATGTATGAATAGAATTCTCGTGTGTACGAAGTGACGGTCGTTATATGGAGTGCAATTGTGGTTAAATAAGTGAGAATTTCATTTCGGTAAAATAATAACATTATGTGGTCGATTCATGTATAAAATGATGCGTTAAATTGACTTTCCCTTGAATATTCAATCATCCAGTTCCTTTAAATGTAAGAACAGAATTTTCAAAAAAAAAGTATAATATAAAACTTAAAGTTCTGACTATGTTTCGCTATAAAAAGTTACGATATCACTAAACCGTAGTATTATCATCATAATACAATCACAGGGCTGGGGCTTGTCCTAAAACTCTGCTAATAAAATTATATCAATGAGGTATTCTTTGTAAAACGATCAAACACACTCATACACGTGAATATGGCCCTTAAATGATGAATTTAATTACAAAAGCAGGTTTCCCTATTTCTTCAAGTGGAAAGTCTGATAAGCGATAATCGAATCATGTCTGATCTTGTTATGTTGGAAAATTTCGAACTCGACTTTCGTTATCTTGATTCTCACTGACTTACAAGTGTGTATTATAATTATACCATGTGTTGAATTCAACCTAGTAAGCAAGGCATTTCCTTTATAAATTAAATTAATTCCGTTCAGCGAAACTTTAGATACCAGAAATCAAAGAAGTTCCTTAAAAATATCAACACTAACTTTTTAGGCTTAGGAAAAAATATTTGGCACCTTAGATGAGTTTTTGTTTTTATACATAGATGGTTGGAAAAATAAATGTTTAAAATATCCAAACATTCAAACAGAACATTATAATTATGAATACTTTACAAATGTTTACACATGTCTCGGCATGACCCGACATGCTTCTGTCTACCTACATCATTGTGCCATGAACCCATTTAATCTTACAAAGCAAATCCCGGTTTTAAAAGAGATTTTAAAGTCATTAAATATACTTGGACATTCATGGTAAATTATGGCAGAGACCAAGTTGACATAAGGCAAAATTAAGTTGTGACTGTGTTTTCTTTATGAGGTTTTGAACTATTATTCTTAAACAAAAGTGATGACAACTGAAGTAGAAACAAATGTCTTTGGAAATTGTTTTTGTCAGTATCTGCTTGAGCGTCAAAACATCCTACCGACGTTTCATCGTAATTTGATTATTGGTTAAGATAGGCATAGACGAATAACACACAAACATTCATTTCCATACATTTTGAAAACCATTTATTGTGTTTTTTTCACCCGCACACAGTAAACACAAAAACAAATTTTAAAATATTCAATATTTCAAAACAGTGCCTTCTCAAAACAAACAAAGAAAAAGAAAAAAAATCGCTCGAGAACCCCAATAACAAATATCTAAAATAATCTCCTCATATATTATCATTGGGGCTTTAGCTGTCTCTTTCCTACTCACACCAAATTCCTCCGTCAAGCGAGATAAAAGATACGACGTCGAAAAAGGATTACCAAACATTAGTAGAAGCTTTACTTCCCTCGTTTAATGCCGAAAATCTGGAAAATGCAACTGGAACGCGCGAATTTAAGCTCAAAATATAAGAATTTCGTTGAATAATCATATTTGCAACGGTAAACAAGGAATGAATAAAATTTCCCATTTTTGGTTGCTACGGGAATGTTTTAAATGAATTTGCATGTTTTTTGGAAATCGTAAATTCTGTTTGGCTTTGGTGTCCCAATGTACAATTGCACTCAAGTAAAGTGAATTAGAATTTAATGAATGTTTATGTCTAACAAAAGTCATCTCGGAACTCAAAAACCTTTTTTTATTTTCTTGCTTATGTACTAGTTATAAAAAATATTTGTTGAATTATTTTATAAAGTTTTATTCACACTTATTCATCGGGATTGCCGGGATAGGATCATAAGCTCGCGTCGACAGGAAGTTGAGTCAAATTTTAACTCTCGAAGGCTCATTGTCATTCAATCTTGGTAAATAAGCTATAATTAGAACTATTTAAATGTCATGTTCTCTCCCTATCTATTTCTCCTAAAACAAGCTACGATTGTATAAGATACGAGTATATTGCGCAAAATAGTATTTAATTCAAGGAAGAAAACGTCATGCGATATTTAAAACAAAATATAACATATCGTAATCTTTTATGATATGTTGAAGATGTTCTTAGGTTTAACCATAACGTTATCCCATCCAGAAATCTATAAAGTGCAACTACCGAAATCGAAAGGTTTTCACTCGACTGACTTTTACGATTCAATGAAAATTTACAAAGTTCAAGTGAGTGTTGTGAGCAAAAGTTACTAACGCCGTTGATCGTATTAAGTGCTGAAGTTATTGAGTTATGTCTGTTAATATTTCTTTGATGATTTATAAAACATATATGCAGAGGTCTTTTATGATTTCAAATATCATATTGATTGAAACGCGAATTGTGAAAAAAAGTTACAAATTTCAAGGTTTATTCATCACGTCAAACTTATGTGGTTTTACCAATTAATATAGGTTTAAATATATCTCCGTTTTAAAAATTCTTATTTCTATAAGCGTTTAAATATTTTGAGATAAAAATAACAACTTTAAATTTATTTAAAATGTTGGTGTCCCAATTCAAATAACCATTAACTTTTTACGTTTTTTGGTAGCAAAATCCAAATGATAATAAACTCTTCCACATTTTTATGTCATGAGATAAAATATAGTGTAAGTTTCGTCTTGTTTGCAATGTAATCTCATTACTAGATCACAAAGGGATGCGGACTATCTAACCTCCCATTATTCTTTTGACAATGGAAATAAACGTATTTATTTGGGAACGTAATAGTATTATTTCAATTTGAAGGTCCTTCTTTTAAAGCATTGAACCGCAAGGATGATTCCCTAATTTATTAAGGGTTGTCGGAGTCTAAATAAATACTATTCATGTATGTGGGTATTTAGGTCTTGAAGATAAAATGTGCTTTTCAGAAATGAAGCAAAGAAATTGCGAATAGACAGAATTTATTCCACGTTTTTATAAACTCACTGTCTTGTTTGTTTGTCGTTCCGGTTGGATTTTTGCAACTCAATTTTGAGGCACTTCCCGTTAAATATGACATTTAAAAACGTGGGTAATTCGATTTTTTTAATCTATTATTTTTAGAATTAAATTTGTGTCTTGGTGTTTTGAGGATAGAATAATTTTGTAGAACATTGTGTGCTTCAAATTTTATCATTAGCGTTCAGCAGTATAAATCACAGTATATTTTTATTCAAAACAATAATATTGATCGGTTCAGCGTCTGCGGCAGTGTATGCGAAGGCTTCCTAAAGACTGTTGTTGAATCTATACGAATATAAACGTATTTGTCTATTGCCGATACAACTACAAAATAATCAAAATTAAAGTTTAGCAACGTTTGTTGATATTTTTTTTTAATTTGTTTTTCTTCAGCCTGCTTATACAATAGCCTCAGTCGCGAGTCCGACTAGCATTTGACCAGTTTTAATTTCACGGACAAATTGGTGTGATCACGGTCTTATTAAATCACATAAACCTGGACCTTTACCCCATACGACTAGTTAATACAAGTTATAACTATTACACCTTTCAAGGCACGTCCATCCCTCTTAATTAACAGGTCCCATTGTCATCCAATTTTCATATAGTACGTCAGTGTAATTACTATCGGTTATTTTGAAAAGCTAATTAGTGCCTTTGAGGTGACAGTTTTGAGAAAATTTTAGGTTAATTAAGGAACGGAAATTGTGATTTTAAAGCCTTTATTGACTTGGTTAAGTTTTTAGCTCCGTTTTTATCTTTTTACGCTCATAAAAATATCTGAAATTGCCTAAATTTGTTAATTTGTAAAATATATCAATAGAAGCTAAAATTAAGCCCAAAATAATCCCGGATACCAATTTTACTTGTTGTGTACTTGTCAAAAATGTTCAACTCCACCGGCTGAACATAAATAATTCACACTTCCTATTTCCGCTGTTATTCTTTAATTCAACATTACCATAGCAAAGCTATTGATTACAAAACAAACTACGACTTGATCCCAAGGAGTATTTATATAGGAAAATACAAATTTCATAACGTTGTTTATGTTTAATTATTACTTAGCTGCGCACGAAGGAGGTCTACCACCAACGCCTTTAGCAAGAATGATGTCGTTGTGGAAAAGAGATGCAGCTCTACAAAATGTAGAGCGCTATCTCGCTTTAATAACTACAAAAGTCCTTCTTTAATATTCGGTGGTAGGAGTTCGATAAATGTTTACGTTGTTGTTTATTTGTAATTTGATAACATTCGGATGTGTTTCTGTTGAGTTGTTGTATAGTTTGGTTAGTTTATAAGTTACAGGAATAGAATTTAATCACATTGGTTATATTTAGTTAGGGTTATGACAGGCTTGTTGAGTAAACTGTAACACTGGATTTCTTATTTTGCCACATAAACTTAAAAATATGAAGACGCAGGAAATAAAATTTTCGTATGACGTCACATTTTCTTCAGGATGTTATCCTTCTTGATTTTAGCAATTGGTAATTACTTAGTGGTTTCTTAGGTTTACGCGAATGTTAGACATTGAAATGAAACTACTTTTACGGATTTTATCGCGGATTTTATTTTTATTTTATTTTATTATCGGATTTAAAATTAAACCGCGATATAATCCGTAAAAGTGGTTTCATTTCAATGGTAATTACTTACTTATTGAAAAATATATTGCTACGAGCTGGTTTGACTTGAAAGCCAAACCATAATCTTTTCTCATCAAGGCGATTACTACTTAAGCTTTCAAGTACAGATTTTTAGCAGACTGTGTCCCAAATCTTTCCACAAATATGTGTCAAAAACACAAACAACAACTTAAAGTAACGATTAACGAGTGTTTATTCGAAATCTAAACTATCATTTTTAAAACCCATTTTTGCCAGTTCAAGTACACAATTTTTACAATTAGTTAACTGTAAATAAATCGCTTTATAAAATTCCGTTCTTTAGAACTATTCTATTTTAATAAAGATCCATGCCAACCTGTCAATATCGAAAACCTTTTTAATTCACAAAGAGGAAATGTTACAAAAATTTATTTTCAAAACTCTACATTTTGCTTGGAATATAACGGAGTGACGGAAAAAGAGGTGACATTTCGCAAAACTCTCCGGCATTGGTGGCTGTTACGTTTTACCGAATGCAATGAATTTATCGCGGACCATTTCTGTGACATTCTGTTATTTGATTCTAGTCTAATATTAGTACATGATATGTTGACATTGGAGTGTATGTGACAGTGATCAAATATTTATGATGTATGTTTAAATTATGGAGTCTGTTAAACATACTTTAGAGCATGTTTTCATCATCATATTGTCGTCCACTGAACCTAGGCCTCTTCCAAACATTGACGATTGACGATTGACAGTTTGACGTTTATTACCTCAGAACTTTAGACTTGGTGAACCAGTTTTGTTATTTTTTTTTATTTAACTTGACTTAGCTGTTATTTGGTTCAACAAAATTTAAATTTAAAAATTGAACTAAACAAGAGCTAAGTTAGGTTCGCTCTTTTATGTTTCAGTGTTTTTAATTTGAAGTTGATTTTGAGTTTTCGTCGTTAAAATTATTTTTTGATTCAAATTATTCAATGCATTATAAAGGACCCTAACTTAAGAATGTCACTGGAATTTTAAAGACCTCAAGTTGCCCGTGTTTAAAAAAAATATATACAATATATCCAAGAGCTTCTTAGACGATTAACTATGAAGTCCTGTTAATTTAGATACTCAATGCACATAATTCACTAAAACAAAGCTTTCGGAGCAACAAGTACATAAACTAGAGAACAGTACCATTTCTGTTGTGGAGGGAGAACAATAAATCAATTTGTAGCAGCAACAATAACAGCTACTTAATTACATCTCAGACGCTCTGCACGTGGGGCTATTGTGCGAACTTCTAGTACATTAGAGCTATACAGGGGTCTACCAACTCTTGAAGTAAGACTGTTGTAGTCGTGAGAGCGAGATAGAGTGCTGAATGTAGAGCAGCGTCTCTTTTCAACAAAGGCTAGTGATTTGTTTATAGGGATGTTGGTAGGAAATCTGGGGTAGAGAAATGCTTTAACAAGTTGTGGTTGAAGTAAAAGTATTAGAGACCACTTTATTCATTATTCTTGTTCGTTTCAATGAAATTTCTGCTTGTTATCTATTTAAGTCGGGTTATTGTAGACGTATTGAGACGGAAAGTGATTGTCACTGTTTTTTTCAATTCATATAGTTTTTTTCATTCATACGAGGATCATTTCGGTGTCGCAACAAGTTAATAATATGAGTATAGCCAAATAGAGCAAGCCTACCCGATAACAGACTCACGACTCACTTTGTATATATGGATACACATAGTTTGTTATAGTCATTGACATGATATACCATGGGTAGTCCTCTAATCAATAATAGCTGAAACCGACTGTGAATATCAATGATCTGAATACATCATTGCTCCTGTGACAAGCCATTAAGGAGGTTCAATTGTGAGATGCGTTATTTAATATGATAGAGTCTTTTTAATTTTACAGTTGAGGATACCTTAACCACGGGTCCAAACGAAACGGTTAGACCGTTATTATAATGGTACTTACGGTAACTTTCAAAAGACGATGCAGTTGTCAATGTATGTAGAGCACACGTGTTTAAAAAGCTAATTAAAATCGTCGGGTAAAACTAAAAAGAAAATCCTTGCTTTACGTAATATGTATGCCTTCTGGCATGTAAAAAATAATTAAAGGATCGCATTTAAAGTAACATACTTCTTAAAAGCATATTTTAAAATTTACAAATACCAGGCCTCCAGACATGCTTATTAGTACCAATATTAAAAACTGCGTCGTACCTCTACCGAACATAAACCCTACTGGTTTTTACGACACCGAAATTCCCAAAAACACTTATATATTGCAAAATAATATAAGTAATAAATTGCTTAAATATATATTTGACTTCTATTAATAAAAATTACCTAAATAATTTTGATTTTCTTTCTAGCATAATTATTAGTCAAATACCAGTCATACGAGTATACCGAATACCAGGCGCTCAGAAACGCGGAGAGAACCAACGTAATAATACCAGTCTCGACGCTGACTATGCAACACAAAGCCCAATATAATTATGTCATGTGGAAATTGGTTCTATTGAATATCTGCGTTTGCAATATTAAATTAGTTTTTAGTGTTATCGTGTAATAGAATAGAATATTCTGTATTCATGTTACTGGGAGTATAGAGTTTTATTGATTGTACGTAGTTTGAGTATTATCAAATTAAGATTATACGAAAGACGTATTTTCTTATAAGTTATTAGTTAGTAGAGGAATATTGTGATATATCGAGAAACGAAATAAATTAGGTATCTTGTAAGTGATGTTGAGAAAATATTATTTTATTTTACGTGTTATTTTTTTCTAAAAAAATCTCCCGCGTTATGGATTTTTATCTTTGTGCCGAGGAGAGTTTCAAAAAAAAAACACATGCGCAAAGACACCCAGTTTCAGGACAAGTATTCGTTGATCAAACAAACGCTTATCCTACGCGGGGTTGCACACAGTAAAAATAGTATGGTGACCACAACCACTGGGTTGATGTATTTATATTCAATGATATTATAGTATGTCAGTGGCAAAAACTCTCCCTTAAAAAATTGCATAATTTCATAATTTAAAAAAAAAATCGTACCTCACAAAATATCCCTTCTATTTCGCCACTCACATCAAAATTCACTTAAAATCACATTAAACTCTTTGAAAGACCGTTGCACTGAAAGCCTTGCAAATAGTCTTAAGCGATCTAATAAGACATTCCTCTGATGCGACTACGAACAAACAGCTCTATTTAACTAGTATAGTTTAACTTAGGGATGTTATATAGCAACAGTATCCGAAAAATAAACTTTCGGATATCGAATAAAAAGTCCATAAACGGTTCTGCAGAAAAAAACGGATATTGGCTGAGTTTAAAAAAAACACGTTATTTCTTTTCCGTCTCTTGTGGGCCAAAGCTTCACAAGAAAAAAGCGCTTTAAGATTTTTTTTTCATTTTTTAAATATGGTATAATATATAAGAAACTAATCGAAACAACCGGAAAATCAGGAACTTTCGAACACTTATTAATGCATCTCTGTGTTTTTTAACTTATTTAATAATTATTTTATTGGTATAATCATTTTCGGATATCCATATCTGAAACCGAATCCGAAAATATACATGCATTACAACACTAGTATTAACGTATACTAACAAATACATCACGCGCTTTCATTGAAATGCCTTACATAAGCTTTCAAAGCGACTCTGAACGAAATAACTTTAGGATTTTTTCATTCATTCGTATCATATTTGTGAATGAATTTTTATCATTCCTTCTGCGAAAGAGATATAAATATTCAGGTCAACATGGCATTACACACATATTTTCAATTCTTCGAAATATACTCCTGTAAATATATATTTATTTATAAAACTGCTGGTAACCTCAGGTTGCTGAGTTTTTAAACTGCCTGTTGGAATTTGACATGGCTTAACACAACTTTAAAAATATACATACTCGTAGTTTAATTTTCATTTTTGTAACATCCAAGCTACTTTTATACAATACAATCTGCGCTCTTTATATACTCACTATATTTTTGTTTTACAATGACCAAAATACTACAAAAACCTGTACCTTATTAATACAGAATGAACTTTAATCTTCTTTTTCTGCCACTGACCAAAAACCAAAATTTCTTAGCACAAACCCGCCTATCCAAAACTCTGAAACCGGACATAACACAACAATTTTTACCATATATTCCAATGTCTCTATGTACTGAGATCCAGTCACTTTGAATACCGCCAACCAAACATCCCTATTCACCAATACGCCGATAGCAATGCCTGTCAAAGGCTTGACGTAGTTCTATAGAGCCTGGTATTGTCAATATATATTTTTGTGTTCAGCTCAAAGTAAATTGATTATACAGGACTGACGCATGCACGAGCTTTTTGCCGTATTTGTTCCAGCCATTGAAGTATTTTTTACAATGCCGACCTGTATCGAGGAGTTTTAGTTATCTGTATTTTTGGAAACGCATAAAGGGAGAAGTTTGGCGTATCCGCTCATGTGTAATTTTGACAAAACACTATTTGATTTTTTCTCCAAGAAGTCATACATTTTTGATAGCAACAGCTTTGAATAACAACAGTACATACAACTGACTTCAAATAAAGGCAGTTGAGCCAAATTTGAACGTTGAAGAAAAATTGAAGTTTTTAGACCAAATTACAGCTGTTCCAAAGCTGGTTCATCACAGTCCGGAGTTCTCAGATACTAAAAATCGTAAAGACGAATTGAGAATATTCTGTTTTTTTTAATTCGGTTAAAAAGCAACATTTATTATACTGCAACGATTGTCTAAATGTAATAAACTAGTTAATTCCTCCTTTAAAGTATTTTCTTATACAACTCTAAAATCGCAAGCTAACGAAGAAACTCCACCTTTGAAGACAGATTAAAAACCAAAGATATAAAAACTCTTTAGAACACAGGTCAAAAAGCACAAAGTGTATTTCATACCATTTAAGCATGAGATAAGTAAAATGCTAACATTCCAGTTCTAACACTCCAAGAACAAAGATATCTTGGTCCCATCTTTCATCCCTCATTTTTCCCTGATTAGAATCACCGGGCTTTGTAACAATGGTTAAATGCGGTAAATTCGGGTATGATAAATCGTGACGTCACAGCCGTTTCCGCTTACAACTTCACTTTTATTGTCGCAGGGATTTCGTATTTGGCTGTAATGATGTGTAAAAAGAATTCCTTCAGGTTTTCGAATATGATTTAAATAAATGGAAAGTTTGAATTCAAATTGGTGTATTTTTTGTGTTATTTTTAGTAAAGTTTTTAAACGATCTTTGTAGATTTTTTTAAAAGACTCTCGCACTAATACTTCTGCTGCGGGGGTTTTCACAAACATTCAAGCCACATGCACAAAGACACCCAGAGGCAAAGCAAACTTTTTTTGTATCATACAAATTATTGTCGTAAGTATTTAATATTGAGTTTGGTGTATATACCACTCGGCTATCAGTGCAGGTGTGGAAATTTTCATTTGTACAAGTACATTGACAATACTAAACTTAAATTAACAATAAAACTAGAAGGCCAGACTTATTAAAAGAGAAAAAAAGAAAAATCTTAGAAAAGCCTGGTTCAAATAATTACATTACTTAATAATCTGGTTGGCAACGTGTTAATTACTGATTTCTGGGCGTTCGCCAAATTCGTAGGAAACGTGGCTAGACTCAAATCCAGACAATGTCTTCTCCAATATAAAATAGGTTTCTGTTTAATATCGGTATTGTCGAACTAATACTAAAGTTTTTCTATCGGATAAGATGGCTTTTTTACAGTTGTTTTTTTTTAAATATGTCACATAAAATCCAAAATATTATTTTAAAAAATCTTTGATTCTTTATTTTCTTTAAAGTAGCTTAAATTTCTTATTGATTCGATTTTGGAAATCCAAAGAATGGAGTGCTCAAAAACGACTACTTAAAAATCTAAAAATAAACAGACATTCATTACAAAATGAAAACAGGTTTACAGTTAAAACTAACAATAGTTGAAACCCTGAAACCCTAACATATGGTGTTCATACAGCGTGCCTGCATGACAATAGCACCGGATAATGTTTTTCATAACGCTTCCCGGCTTAGAGGAGGATTTCATATTGAGTATGTGCTACAACCAAGCTATGCTACGCGATAAAGCTAAAACCTCTTTAGCCAAGTCACATTTAAACCTCATCATCAACATCATCATCTTAGCTTTTTTTAACTTTGTTGAGGTCATTTTTCAGTCTAACTGGATGCAGCTAAGTGCCAGGGGCAAAAATGGGACTTCCTACCTTACCTAATCAACCAGTTGCTTAGAGGCTACACGATACCTCTTAGTCAGACTGGTTGTCAGACTTTCTGGCTTCTAACTACTCGTATCAACAGCCAAAGACGTGTTTAAATAACAGCCGAGACCCATAACTTGACGTGCCTTCAGAAACACGGACACTCTTGTTTTGCCACATGATGGTCACCCATCCACGAACCGAGCATATCAATCGTAGCTATTATACCCTATGATCGATCAACTTGTGCAGTTGTAGCTCAGCCGCAAACTCCTTGATTTCCACATTTCGACATTGACACTTTGACACTCGTTAACGTTAATGGGAAACACTTAAATGAATGGAGATGACAGGTCAAAGTCACGTGAGTAATTGAACCGAAATGTAATCTCCATATATTTGCACGTTAACGATTGTAGAAATGTCGCTTGGTTAGGGCAGGGGTTATGTTTAATTGTTTGTTGTTAATAATAATAGTGACTTAAATGATGTGTGTTGGTTTTGTGTATGGATATCAGTCAGGGCTGCAACATAATGATGATGTAAATATATGTTTATAACAATAAGACAGCCCATTGTAGCTCCATGTAACTATTTACTTGTAAACAATCCTGTACTTATGTAGTGTGCAATACAAAAAAAATCTGTACTACAAAATACAGTTTTTATTTTTGAAAATGACTATTAATTAAGATTAAATATCCACTGCTGCCTCTGCCACTCTACGAACAAAATATCACGGTCACAACTTTTTTGGTGGGTGGGTTATTTGTTTATAGTTCAGTTTATTTGCACTTGAATGGTTTTTTATTGACTTACCCTGGTCTCGACACATTATCACAGAAAAATCTCTCCTATTTTGATTTTATATCTTTGAGCCCTCTACGCAATCATTTGGGCATTTGGGATTTCATCCACTTTTACGTATTTTTGCCAAGATATATGTTTTATCTAGTAATATGTTTTAGGTCATTCATTTCTATAGTGTGTAAATAAATGACTGTTGCGTCAAACATGACGTTGACCGATAGTTTTGTTCTGTCACGATTGACAAACAAATGAATGACTGGTTTCCATTGGGATGTACAAAATTTATGATCTGAAATTCAGCAATCAATATGATCTGAACTATATTTGTAGTCATTTTCCTTTTAGAATATAATGTTTTTTGGTCTAAATTTTAAACAACATTTTCAATTGTATGATTTCCAAAGAGTCAAGAAATAACCTCAACTATCAGTTCTTAGCGCAGTAAGTTTTTAAGTTAATAATCAAAGAAACTTCTCTTATAAAACTATTTATTAGAGTTTTGTATAATTCGTAACATTTCTAGGCATTCATTTGTTGTTGTTCGTATTTGTTTAAGTCCTTTGTATTATTCTAGGTATAACATTGTTTCGTAGTAGTCACATTCAGTATTTGAAGATTTTCACATCATTCGTATGTCCTGTTCCCCGAATAATTTTCACAGAAAGCGTTTGTCCTGTTTCTTAAAGGATTTTCGGAGTATTCGCAATGATCCGTAGTTGTCGTAGCATTTCGTAGCCGTTCGTAGCTTTCGTAGCCTTTTGTAGAGTCTTATTGCACACAGATCAAGAGCAGATATTTTTACAAAATCTGTCATTTCTTGATAAATAGCGTCGAATAGCTTGTAATGTGCACAAATCTTAAGAGTTTTCAGTGACTCTCGCATTATAGGATGAGTCAACACTTATTCGGTTCACAATAGAACTCCACTCGGATAACGGTTTTTAGTTTTGATTTCTAAACCTTCTTTTGTCGGCTCTAAACAAGGACAATGGGTGTTCATACCAAATGTTACTGTTCACACAGTTTGCTGAAAATGGTGGATTTCCTTTGATATATTACGAGATGGAATCTGATGACGTAATGTTTGTTATCTGTGGAATGAGTGTTTGTTAAGTAAATGAAGATTTTTCCTTTTGAACCCAAAAACCCTTATCAGTCTCTATTACTTACTAGTTTTTTTTTATGATACTATGTTGGCTCAAAAAAGGCTATGAAGGTTAGGAACAAATATTATATTTAAAAAAATGACTCTTTGTTAAATACGGTATTGGTATTCTCATTTATATATGGTATCTTTATGGTTCCTCTGAATACGATTAGACTGAAAACCAAGCCTAGGGAATACAAACTAGACTCTTGATTTGTACATCTTTGATATACAAGAGGCTATGTACTTCTCTACATAATTTAAGTAAAATAAAAACAAAAAAAAAAGATATAGAATATCAAGTCATTTAAAAAGAAAATCCAATTCGAACAATTTAAACGAAAAATTCATGTGTTTTATTGATTAACGAAACAATTTACTTTGTTCCGAGTGTCATCATTCTTAAATAGATGGGCAATGGGCGCAACGGTAATGGTTTGCCGTCCAGCCAATCTCCATATTCAATTTTAACCCGTTCGCTGCCCGCTTGTAAACTTTTAATTATTACGGAAAACATTTTGCTGAAATTACTATTTGTTGGCAATCACATATTCTGATTACTTTTTACAGATTTTATATTCTCTATTTACTTGTTTCGATATTTAAATATTTATTGCCTGAGCCACTAAGTTCACGTACATTATTTTTGTAACAAGGCCAAAATGACAATGATGGAATTGATTTAACAAATAAAAGCTTTTTTAATGTATTTTTTTTTCTAATAAATTCTGTTGACTAAAATCGTGTTTATCAACCCCACCTACTGCTGGTCATAGCTAAACACCAATACATACTTTACTTGTAAGAACTTTCTCACCTCTCTTCACAAGCCAAACCCAAAATACATAATACACCAGTTACAAATATACCGTATGTATTACCCAATACAACACACATCCGACATGACCTACCAACTTAACCACCACACCTACAATGAAACCTTTAAGCAAAATTATAAACTACTGTGGAAGGGAGACTGAGATATACTATCTAAATAGCGTTGTCTCGCTTGCACAATAACAGTTGAATTTTAAGGGATTATAGTAGAGGTATTGTTGTCGATTTACGTTATGATTTCGTTTACGTACAAATCGGGTGCGGTGGTGTTACAAACGACGTGACGTCACAAGATAGGTCGGCGGGACAAATCGACCCGTACTCGGGTGTTGAGTGTTAGCTGTTAGTTTACTTGCGGGTCTAGAAGGCGTTTTGATTTTAAGTCAAATATTAAGTTAGTTTCAGTCTGAAAAGAAAACTAATTATTTTTTCAAAATACCATTTTTTTGTAATAAATAATTGAAGTTCTATATCGTTGTCGTATTTGCTTTTAGATAAGTGTACAAAAATCAACTTAAGTTATTTGAGGTAGTTACTATCCGTTGATATCGTAAGCGAATTATGTGATGTGAAATAAAACTAAGCAATTTATGTCTTATCTCTACATAGTATACGAAACGCATTAAAACCAAAAGCTTATAACAAATAACAGTGACTCATAACTTAGTTTTAATAAACAGCTTAAAAAATAAGACTCACTTACCCCACATAACTTTCAAAAGATTGTGTAAAAAAAACAAAGATTAAAATTTTAATAATTTTCTAAGCACCCAAGGTTTTCACGTAGAAAATTCTAATTTCTTTAATACAAACTTGGCTGGCGAGAACCAGCTGCAAATTATTATTAATTATTAAAAGTGTAATTGGTCCGACTCCCCGGCTTTGCATTTCAACCCTTTGATCGTTCACCGTATGAATATAAAGCTTTTAAATAAGTCTGCTGTAATATTTAACCCTAATTAAGGAACACGTTTCTTTTTTTAACAATTTTATTTTTAATGCAAATGAAATTTAAATTTTGGATTTCGTAATTGAAAAAGAATGTCGTAATCAAAAGAAATACGTTTATTTTTTAGGCTGAATCGTAAATAATACCTCCGTTCCAGATTTTACCAAATACAACATTAGTAAAAAAAAAAGATTCCGAAACAGAGACGTCAGTCATTTGTTGTTAAGTCATATGTCTTTTTTGCCTCTATTCCTCAGACTTACCTTCATAAACGATTTATCTTCTTCGGTACTCCCTATCTATGTATCACAATATATACACCTGCAGCTACTTCAAAGTATTAGTATTTTACAAACAAGTTCTTTATCAACCAGCTGTAGACAAGAGTTAATGATGGTAGAAATATAGAACAGAAAATTTGTAAAAAACATCTTCTTACTTTCCCAAAACTGGCCTCCAGTCTTTCATAGTCAAACATTTCAACAACTCTGTTTTTTATTCGAGGCTACAAATCCGTTATTTTTAGAAAATAAGCTCCTAGCCGTAGGTGCGCCAAACAAACAAGAAAGTAAGTGTATAAAAACGTGGAAAAAAATTAGAAACTTTTTAGAAACACATCGTTGTTTAATACGCTCTTAGGTACACCAACACTTATTTCCAAAACTCCAAAACATTTTAAATAACAAAACCCCAAACTACGAAGCCTATAATGAATATATGGCTAGTTTATATATGTATACATATTTATCAACGTATAACGCTATCGCAACTATTATCAGAGCCTTATTCCAACGACTTCCTGCACAACACGCGCTCCGCCTGTCAAAATTAATGTTGTTCCCCATCATATTTGACAGTTCAGCCCAAGTTACAAGCGTACCCATAAATTTGGGCGATAATTTGGATATTAGCCAAGTGGTATGGTAGTTTCGTGCGGTATGTTGATCTAGATATAAGGTGGTCTGGTCTAAAATCTTTATTAATTGTAAAGTTTTTTTTGTGAATTTTCAAACCAGATATGATATATTTGAAAAAGAATCAGTGTGATTGAAAAATCAAATGATGGCGACTACAACCTTAACACAATGATTTAGGTTCAACATGCCTAAGTACGCGATTTGTCGCGGGTTCGATTCAAACTAACTTCAACTCGAGGTATCTCTGTACATGAGACTTGAATGTTTGAGAAACCCCTCGCGAAAAAATAAAACTTCTTAGAGATAGAGCAATTTAGAAAAATGTTGAAAAAATCGTTTTAAGAAAAAATAAATGAATAATTAAACCTTTCAATTATTAATTTGCGTATACTTCGAAATCATAACCAAATAAAATTGTATAAAATAACTGGGATCTCCTGTAACTTGTACCACATTGAAAACAATCGGGCGGAACAAACAAACGACTGCTGACCCCAATTAAACCTCGATGACGGGACAAAAACACGTGCGGAACCCGGTCACGTGGCCGCGCGCGTTTCAGGGTTCTGTCGTAAAATTAAGAATTATTGCGGTTCAAATTAAACGGTTTTGTCTAAATGAATTGGTATGAGAATGCACATGTCCAATCATCATCTTATGGTTATCATATCACATATGGTAATATACATTGTCACATTATTATAGTAATTTTCAGGAGGATGATTCTTTATTGAATGTGTTACTCACGCGTATTTGTCCAATTAGCTCGACTAGTTTCAGACCGAACCGAAATCCTTAATTATAAGCTGACAAAGCCACGTCAGCATTTATAATTATTACTTATAAAGCAATTATAATAAAAGGAATACATCAATTTAGAACAGCCATATTAGAACAAACTAAAATATTCAAATTCAAATTGGAACTAACATCGAAATCTCATTAAAGACGCATAAGTCAATTTTAAATATCTAACTTACCTAATTATCCTGTAGAGCTCAAAAAAACCTCATAAATCATTCCATTAACAAACACTAAAAAAAAACAAATCAATAAAAAATAATTATTCAAAGGCTACCAAATAAAACATGTTTACTCAAGATTCGTGACCTGAAATCGTACATTCAGTTAAGCTATGAAATATGCATGAGAATGAATTAGCCAGAGACGCAAATGTCGCCTGCTTTACATTTATATTACACGACACTTTCTCTTTCGTTACATTAAACGTAATTTTAATAAACTCGCATGATTGCCTACATAATGGAGGAGCTCGTGGCTAAGCCATAACCGCAGAAGTGAATCGATCACAGGTTAAGCTACACTTGACGCGGTTGGTCCGTAGATGGGTGACCATCTATGACAGAGCGAGTCCCTCCGTGTTTCAGAAAGCACGTTAAATTGTGGGTCCCGGCTGTTATTCCTGCAACTTTGACAGTCGTTACAGGTAGACAAGCTTGAAAAGTCTCACAACTAGTCTAACTAAGGGGTATCGTGTTGCCCAGGTAACAGGGTTGAGGAGGTCAGATAGGCAGTCGCTCCTTGTAAAACACTGGTACTCAGCTGAAACCGGTAAGACTGGAAGCCGACCCCAATATAGTTAAGAAAAGGCTAGGCCGATGATGATGATTGCCTACATAATGGTAAAAGGCTCATTTAGATATTGTGTGACTTATCGCAGAAGTTGCAATACATTGCTGACTCGCGCTGTTTTGCTAACAAAAGTAATGTGTCATTGCAGGTAATGTATTGCAAATCGAACGATCGCTTACGTAATGGCTATTGTTGTAAGCTGATGCTGTTTGCTCGAGTGAGCATTGATGAGTTTAGAGCGGACGAGCATTATGCTCAGGTTTGGTCTTTTATGAAAGCACGTTTGGGTTAATAATTTTAAAATTAAATTGACTGACGTGACATGACAATACGAAAACTCTTTAAATCTCGATGAATTTTATTATTTTAAGAATTTTTTTTTAAGAATTTTATTTATTAAAGTTAACACAATGACGAATTTAAATGTTTTGAAATAACAATTTAAACATTAGGTGTAAAGATAACCAAATTTTAAGTACGGTTGAAAATTAACGTTCTACTCCATTATCATGATACCAAAAAGATTAAGTGGTGTTTCCGTTATTTTTGTAAATCATATCTTTGTTTAGAGATACAATCTTTAAATTGCCTACGTAATATACTCTATAGTGCGTGTTCGATAAATGTGCTACGGTTTCGCTACGCGCTACGCAATCTCCGTAGCTCTTCCGAATACCGTAGTTCGTAGGTGCGAGGAAGTAATAATAGAAGATTTATGGATGGTCAATTGGTGCAGTGGTTAGGAGGTTGGGTTTCTGTTATTTACGGTGTGCTTTTTGCAGGTAAGTGATTTATTTACTATAGTAATATTATCATTTGTAAGTCTATCAGAAATTGTAGTCCAAATTAAAACCATCACAATTTATTACTATCCAAACAGTAGATATTCAAGTGTTGCCAAGAATTTTCGATCTCTTATTTTTATAAATAGACAAATAAATTCTCGTGTACCATTGATATTAACAATATTCAGTAAATGTAACTGTACACTTTTTACCTAAAATACCAAACTCAATATATAAAAGAGAGTTCAAGTAACCAAATAGCTCAAATACAAAAAGCTAGAGCAAAAACCCGTAATTTCATTTTAATAATTCGATAGAGTTCGACACGTTTGTCTCGTATTATATTTACATGAACGCGAATCAATATTTCATCTTATTGCTTAAGCCTGACATGTAGCGACTGGCAGCATGTGTGTGAGGCCACGAGGGGAGCGGGGATACTGTGTAATAGAAACATAATTATTTGTAAATAGAATTTCGTTTTTTTTTAAACGATTCAGGACAAGTTTTTGTGGATCACACAAACGTTTGTCCAACGCGGGGATTGCAGCCACTCGGCTATCGTACGGACCAGTACAACACTACTCGTATTAAAAAAGGTCCTTAATAAAAAAAACGTGCTTTACTTTTTCTTATTTTTGGCTTTGATATAACCCGGCCCTGTTTAATATACGTCTAATATTATAATCTTGTTTTCGTTAATTGTGGAACAGTTGATTCTTTAAGCTTCTTTTATTACGACTTTCAGGAGTCGGATTGAATCTACTAAGGTTTTTAAAACTAGTAGGTATAATCTCACCAATAACAAAAAAAACCCTAGGTTTATAGTTATGACTCAATTACTACACAAGATAAAAAAAAACTACAGACATCTACTTAATGAACTTCATTATTCATTATACATTTGCTAGTAATTTTTAAGTTATTTCAAACAACATTTATCAAAATACACGATTGATACTGAAATACCAAGCCCAATAATAATAGGTTCTCTACACAATATTTCGTGGCCAACAAAACTCGCTCATGTAATATGCATGCCTCTGTCTACACGCGGAAGATCATACGCTGTGACACACAATATTTTATATGATAACGTTCGTACAATTCAATTTGTTACTATGCTGTTACTGTATTGTTGTAACGTTTGTCGTAAACGGCAGATATGTAATTTGTCTAATTTTATATGTAATTGTTGGGTAAGTGCATCCTCCAAATCCTACGATTGTGGACTCTATCCTGGGCCAGACAAAATCATCCCACCCCGCTGAAGAAATTCCTATCCCAAATTTCTTCCAAAACTCTATCCTGATCTACGTGAATCCAGAATACTGTTACTCATTTTAAATCAATAATTGCAAGATATTTTTTAGCGTTCCGAAATGTAGAGATGCACAACTCTATTTAAGAAGTCAAATAGAAATTTTCTAAAACAAAAACTTGATCAAATGATTAAAATATGGACAATTTGACACAATGCAATGTAGTTTAATCTTTCCTTGTTATCAAGATAACACAGTCCAACGTCGAATAGAAAGAAGCAAGAAAACAGCTTAACAATATACACAGTGTTTTCGGCTAGCTATAACAATTAAACATGGAGAACAAGAATTCATTAAAGCTAGGAATGCCAGTTGTAACAGAAGGCAATATTATTATGCCCTCACCTATCTCTCGTTTCTAGCTGCTTTAACTGTAAGCGCTGCTAATGAAAATGTATTTACGGCGTGTCACGGTTTAACATATATTTCGGACATTTCCTAGAATGTCTTAAATTTACGAGCGAATAATTTCTGGTTGCTGTGAAGCCTAGGAAATGTTAGAATGAGACAGGTATTAATAATATTGTTTTTTTTTGTAGTGTTACAGCTGGAGTCAATACTATAACGTTATAAAAGTACCTGGAAAACGGCCTATTTGAAATAAAAACAGGCAGTAAAATTATTTTATGAATCGCATATGTGGTATAACTAAATATGTTTCACAAATCTAAAAACAAAAAAATACTGATTTTGAAAAGTTATCAACAATTACTACGCTTTTCTTAATATTTTTAGATAAAATAATAAAGTAAGTTTTTTTAGAATTTACAAACAAATTTCTAAACAAACATTACCAGCACAGCCTGATTTCATGAATGGCAGCAGCAAATCTAATCAGAAGTTTAATCTCGGCGTTGATTTCCATCCGAGCATAACTCGGAGTATAGGTAAATGTATGACGCAACTATTTCTAGAACATTCTAGGCAGTGGTTTTAAACCTTCTGGTTATCGTGACGATAAAAATATCAAATGTTGGAAATAATTCTGTAATTTTAATGAATACCGTCTAACTTATATCATCATCATCATCATTCCCCTGACCTTATCTCAATTATTTATTTTGGGTCGGCGCAACATGTCTTTTTCTTCCATACCTTTCTATCAGCCATCATTTCACAGGAACACTCTTTGCAGCCATACCGTGTTACTTATGGTTTTATAATTTTAGTCTTATAATTGTTACCTATTCTAAGAAAAAATACCCTTTCATACATATGAAAAAACAACTACTTTTGTATTTATTTGTTCATAGCTTTAAAACATAACTTCTTCTTTGTATATTCATCCACTTATTCCAAAAGGCTAGACAGGACTTAAAATTTCACATTATCCCTTTTAAAACAAAAACAGACTACCTCATCCTTTTAATAAAGCGTTTTCGCAAAAAATCAAGTCACATGCGCGGATACACCCAGACTCAGTTCAAACATTGTCCTGTCCCGCGCACAATAGGTTTGGTGTGGTAATTATTATAGCACTCGACAATCCAATATATAAAATTCCCGTGTCACGATGTTAGTTACCGTACTCCTCCGTAACGGCTTTACCTAATTTTATATGCGTATTCAGTAGGTCTGAGAATCGACTAACATCTATTTTTCATAACCCTAAGTGTTAAGGGTTGCTCGCACTAAAAAATATATTTTATTTTTCGGACGAAATATTTTGTTTGTATTTTTTTTTATGTGGCATTAAAAAATACATACAACTAGAAATAATTTATTTGGCAAAACAACGATTGCCGGGTCAGCTAGCATCAATATAAACTTTTTCATCAACACTAAATATAATTTAATATCTACCGCGATAGTTTAAGAGCCCTTGTCCCGACTACATCAAATTACTTCTCAAGTGTTTGTCATAGCGTCGCACGTTAATAAACTATGATCGGAGTAATTTTATAAAACAAATTTACGTTATAACGCACTAGAGGTAAGTGGAGTTAATATAATAATATTCGCTGCTTATAAATTAAATTTATTTTCGTATACATGGATATGACAGATAAATTCTAGCAAAGACTTTTGGAGAGACGAGGCGTTTTATTTTTTGTGGTACAAGAAAGTATTTCTTACAGCGAGTTATTTAAGAAATTACGGAACATTTTGCAATACATAGGTGTGTGTTATTTTGCGCAAAATATTTTTTTTAAAGATACTGCAAGATGGCAGAGGATAACAGCATAAACAAAAACACCATTAATAGCTCATTAAATTATATTCGGTGTAGTTATGGGTTCGCAGGCTTAGCCCAGCATTGGATTACACAAGGCTGAAAATAAGTATTAAAGAAAATGCAGCAAGATTTGATTTTCGAATCATTTCATCCCTGCAAACTACATCACTTTTTATGGCCTTAAAGATTAGTTAGAAAGAAGATTTTTTATTTTTTTTATTTTAAATTTAAAGCCCATTAATCTTTCTCTACAAGTCGTTTGAATAATTTCGTTGAAATACTGTCAACGTTAGACTGGTTAGATCACTCCCTGGGTGCCTATTGTGAATGATTGAGAACTATTCTCAAAGAGTACATTATGTGACCAAGTTGATGAGTGTTATGTAAATTTTGTTTACAAAATTACGTTAGCAATTATTTGCTATATAGAAATAATGAGATACGTTGTCTTTTTTTAAATATGCTTTTAATTGCTTTTATGCCCATCCTTTCTCATCAGTGATGCCGAAAACTGGATGACTCATAACGCTGCTGGTATAAATAGTGTATACTCGATTTAAATGTATTTCAGAAACATTATCACCGAGTAAAAGAAGTTATAAAAGGTGTAGAATAAGATTAGATATCGTTGCTGATTATTTCCATTAAAATCATAAAATAAAAGTAAAAATTTTCGAATGCACTCCAAAGTGTTGTCGATGCAAACTAGGCACTCATATTTTTTAACCGTAACAATCTTTGTTACCTTGATTTCTGTTTTATGATAGTGGCAACAATAGATCATTTTCTGTGAAAGTGTCTAGATACTACAGTTCATGAGATACAACGTGGTGGCACGGACAGACTGGAGCCTCAACCCTCTGGATACAGAACCAAAAAAAACAGACATTCTTTATCTCAGTCAACTATTTAACGTTAGGTATTAATTAACACACATATTATGGTATAATACAGCATCATAAACTAGTACATAACTCTCTAAGCTTAGTTAATAAGCTCTCCGATCAGGCTGCGAATCCAACAACATAGGCCGATCGATCGCTGCAATACACCTAATGTGCCTCTAAGTAGGGTCACCATACATTTTGTAGGCTTTTCATTAGGTGTTTTAATGTACCTATATGGTTATCATTTTTTTAACCTCATAGGTAATCCTTGGGATTAAGTAACTAGACAAATAAATAAACAGTGAAACTGAAAAACATTTTGAAACAATTCGGCGAAAGCATAAATATTTTTATTCGCTTCAACAAAAAATCATTGAAACTAAGCTAAATACGTTTTTCATACTTTCGTTCATTTCGCCAAAAAGCATTGTAAATCATTTAAGTACTTGTTTTGTATTAGTATTTATTTTGTGTAATAAAAAGGGCTGAACAGAATAAAAAAAGCTTCTCCCTGAATTGGGGGAAACATTTATGATAAAACATAACGCATCATTTGCAACTCCCCGAAGACTTTCACATAACGTTATGTGAAATGTCTAGTTTATTATACACTAGATGTTGCGCATGACAAGTGAGTTAAGATAAGTTAGTTTTTTTTAATCGGATCAATAGTTTTGGCACGCACGCGTCTTTTTCACGTTTCTATACTATATTACTATAACTATATATGTATTATTAAAATAATTAATTTAGTATATAGTATAGATTCATTTCACTGAATATCTGTATACTTTTCTGATGTCAAGGGACTATCCTACACTAATGGCGTCACACTAATCACTGAGTGTGTGACTGGCAGAGTTTAGTACAAACAGGCCAGCTCTCTGGTTGCAATGGAAATGCTCCCCATTGCCACATAAATCGTGCGGTCGAAAGCCAAACCCTTTATCGAACAAAAGGATATCATTTTGCGTATTTATCGAGAATTGTGTGGAACTGAAATGTTGGGTAAAAATGAGATGTATAATTGATTTATTATTGTATAATTGATTGATAATAGTATTTAGGATTAAATTTTTGGTGTATTAATATTACATTTCAATATATACGAAAAATAGAATGTACTTCAAATTAAGTTTCGCAATAGTCGTAAAAGTTTTTTGCAATGGACATAGAAGTCATTGAGTTTATTAAAGTTTAGCAATAAGAAAATGCCTTTATTAATAAAAATCATAATAAAATATTCTAATAAAGTACCTACTTTATTAGCAGTAGTCATGTATTAATATTCGTTCACGGGTTACGTTCACGAGAAAAGGGTCATTTTAAACACCTATAGGGGACACAGATCCAACATGCAGAGGCCCTGTTGAGTCCTTAAATCTAAAATGTGATAGGGGCTTCCACTAGGCCCAAAAACTTCTGATTTATGTGAGAAACATAATATATAAACAAACCTAAATTATAGCTGTAGACCCTATCTTGATTTAACCAAGATAATTATTTTTCCAAGCACTTCTAGAAGTTTTAGTTCGTATCAACCGAAAATACCACCTAAAGTCGTCTAGCTACGTTCTTCAAAAGTTTATTTAATACCAGAACGTATTTGTGATTCTCAAAAGCTACTCGTTAATGAAACTTGGTTCAAAGTTTTAGCTCCCTAACTTAGTTTAACTAACCTAGTGTCGGTTTCCTGAGTAATAAAGCTAGGAAGGTAATTATAATTCATCCTTATAGAAAGTTTATTTAAGTTAGAACTGCATTTCAAAACTGAGTGAAATCCAGACTTGTATATCTTAAGGACTTGGATTTGATTGAATCTTTAATTGTTAATATTATTAAATGGGTCTCAAATTATCTCTAAAAGTGACTGGTTTGAAGGGTTTTATTTAATTCAGTGTATTAAATATCGTGTTTTTATCACCACCACCTAATGTTAGGTTAGTTAATAGATGCAACGATTCACTAACGGGTATTTATCGGGATTGCCCGATTGTTCGACTCGCGACTAGAACTATTAAAGAAATACGTTGTTCGATACTGGTGACAAGCTCAGCATTCGCTTGTTTGCATGCGGTTAGCCGGTAACCTATATTTGATGTGGCTTTCCAAACTACCTAGTCCTAATCCTAGCAAACATGAAATTCGGAACACAAACCCAAAGTCTAGGGTCTACCACCACGTGTTCGTGTGGAAGTCTGACAGCGCAATACAAGGCGTAGAGAGGCATCACGTTTAGACACCTTATTTTCCGGATGGGAAATCATCAAATGCATCAAATGACTCTTTCCACTTCGGGTTGAGCGGAAGGGAGTGTCAGGCTCTTACTGACTTGCACCTACCAACACTTAACACATAATAATGCCAATGCTCCTTCCTTTGCCTTCGTGTACCGGGGTACACCACGGTAACCTCTTCGGAAAATAACACTGAATGGGTCTACAGAGTGTCACTTTAAACTCTTACTCCAAGATGTAGGCGACATTAGAAACATGTATTTAAACTTACTTAAAGTTTCCATTTCTCAAAATTGAATCACCTTTCATTCCTCGTCTCTCCAAATAAATAAAACGGGAATCATTAACCGTTGTCTGATAGCTTAATATGTTGCTGTTTTATAGCAACTAAAACTCGTTAAGCACCATCATGAGACCCAGTGATTATTGTTATAATGTTGCCTGCAGACAGCAGACATACCGGGATATAGCTATTAACGTTTTACGCTCTATATAAAGACAGTTTTGTACAAAGTAGCAAGGATTGTCTTCAGGGACGGATTTAGGTGTAAAATTATTATCTAACAACATCTTCTGGTATTTTTAACTTTAATGAAAAGAAGTTATTTTCTTGAAATCACACTGTAACAAAACAACAAATATTATTTATTTTTACTAAACTGGATCAGTTTAGAACTGCTTTTAATATTACTAAGAAAAAGTACTAAAACTGTTTCGCTGAGTTTCATTTCGTTTCGCCGTTGTACTTGACGTTCAAGCCTCCTGGTAAGGAATAGAAAGAGACAGAGGGAGAGTGCTCTCGAATTTATGACCACATTAAGAAGTTCTAAAAAGCCTTTCTTAGTTCTTTCACGAAGCCTTCCTAGGGACTCAACGCACTTTTTTCATAAGGAATTCCTTAATTATGATTGCATGTTTAAGTCCATCCCTGTAGTTTATCACGTAAACAAGTTTACTACCCATCTATTCAACGACAAATAAAATGTTTAACATCTCTGATGTGATATGCCATTAACTTTTGGACTGTTAATTTAAGAGTATTTATTTTTATTCTCACTTTTAAATGTTATGGCTAAATATAGAGCTCAACTGCCTGATGAAAACTGGGGTTTTATTATACTTATCATTGAATAGTAGATTGGGTTTTACTCGACAACGAAGCAAACGAAGGTTATTTGTTTGACTTAGGTGTATTCTTATAAAAGCCTATTGGTAAGATAAGATAAGGAAAGGACTGCCAGTCAAAGGTCAAGAGTGCGATCCTAAGGCACCATCTGACTTTTCGAATGTTGAGTGCGTTTTAGAAATCAAATCCCAGCTTTCGTGTTCACACAGGTCTATGAGAGTAAGGCAACACGGATTGCACCTGGCGTTCATGCTTGTACACTATAATATGTTTCGTGCACTTGAGATGTATCATACGACACTGTTCTTCTTGGCCGAAAATCGATCAGGACACTATTATTACATTTAATCACTAGCTGTTGCCCGCGACTTCGTCCCCGTGGGTAGAAGATATAAGTTATTATTTATACCTGCCCTGTTTTTTTCATATTTTCCATTATATCTTCGCTCCTATTAGTCGCAGCGTGATGGTTTATAGCCTAAAGCCTTCCTCGATGAGTGGTCTATTCAACAGAAAAAGAATTTCAATATTCAACAGCGCGTTCAAACAAACAAACAAACAAACTCTTCAGCTTTATATATTAGTATAGAAGTATGGATAATATTATAGTTGAAGAGGGACCAAAGACAATTTTAAAATACACTAACACGAATATGATTTTCAAGTGATCTTTGAAAGTGAAATTTAATATTGTGATGTTGCTGCTTGCATCTTGCATTAGATGTTATCTTCATAAACATACAAACATTCCCTTCCCTTGTCCTTAATCAGTTACTAGACTACTTGAATAACTGCTGCGTCTTATAACCCTTCAGTGTATGCATTAATAGTTTCAGAATGTTTCAGTTAATGGGGTGAGAACGCCATTACAAGATCCGCCATTTTAAATATAATTGCATGTTTCCTTGTAGTTAGTTTTCATATTCCGGTTATAAAAAGTAATGTGTTTTGAAGTATGTTTCCTAAGGTGTAGTTGTTTGTGTGTATCTTAAACTAGCTGTTGCTCGCGACTTCGTCCCCGTGGGTAGAAGATATAAGTTATGATTTATACCTTTTTGTTTTTTTCACGTTTTCCATTGTATCTTCGCTCCTATTAGTCGCAGCGTGATGTTTATAGCCTAAAGACTTCCTCAATGAATGTTCTATTCAACGCAAAAATATTTTTTCAATTTGGACCTGTAGTTCCTGAGATAAGCGCGTTCAAACAAACAAACAAACTCTTCAGCTTTATAATATATATTAGTATAGATAGAAGTATAGATGTGTTGTTTACAAGTCTGATAAAAATAATATATATAACTTAATTTCACGTTAATATTTGTATGTATATTTAATAGAGGTATTAATAATGTGTTTGTTTGAACGTGTTTATGCACTTAATACACTTTACAATACAAAAAAAGAAAGTAAAAGATCTTAAAAAAATTAAACAGTTGACAATGTGGTAATTTACTTTTTCGTAATCATTGCGACATATCTAATTATACTAAAATCAATTAGCTAAATAATCCACATTTACACAAAAGTATTCAAGTGTGTTAAAAATGTATGTCTATTAATATAATCTGTATTGTCGAGCTCCAGAATCCGTCCACTATACAACTGAGCTATAAGTACAAGGGACAATAAACAAGAAAGTAAATTAATTAATAAACTGCGTAATTAATTACGTCCGACATCTGTTGCAAAAGGAATCAGTCGGACTTTAATCCTCTTACAAGAACAATGGGTTTAAAATTGTAATATTTTAAGAGATATTAATTAATATTATTGCATTGTTAAATTTGGGTGAAAATGCTTCCTTTTTTTGGTATGGATGCTTCAAATTTAACATATTAAGTTCGTCACTTTGAAATAAAATATTAGACAAGTCATTTTGATTTTTTTTTTGTTTAATAATTTATGTACACATACAAGAGGTCTTAAAAGTATGATTTATTTAGAATAATAAAAAAAACTGATCAAATGCGAGTCGGACTCGCATAACTGAGGTTGTCAAACAATTACCTAAAGATTGAATAGTAAATATAATTATGTATTTAAAATATTATTTGTCACCCACCAACAAATTTATGACCGTAACATGCCCATTTTAGGCAAGTTTGTTTTTTTCTATAGGTATCATAAAAGATTATATTTAAGCTTTTAATTCTGGGAGTTACAAAGATTTTTTATGCCATAATCTACTCATGGATTCAAAGGCACCTATTACAAAAAATAAATTGCAAAAATGAAAGAATGTTGCTGCTATAGGGTAAAATGGCCGCAAAAACACATTTCTAATACAATATGTACCGCGCAAACCATAACCTTTTACTCTGACGCTCCTATGAATAACTGAACGTGCTAAATTTTTCAATACAATGCTCTTAAAGGTGGTGTGGTACTGGTTTTATTATGCTTGAGACTAAGCCTTTTTATGTTTTCATGTTTTACGTAACCACAGGGTAAAAATAGAGAACTACTTTAAAACTCAGTTTGTCTGTCACGAAGCCGTATCTTATGAACCGTTACGTATACGAGTAGCTAGATAATTGGATATAGTTGAATTTTGTAATATAATGTGAAATGTTTATAAATCCCCCGAGACACAAGGATTAAATTAATATAATCTCCTCTATTCCAAATCGAAAAAGAGAAAGCTTAGTAATTTGCAAGTTATATAGTAAAGCAATAATTAGAATCTAAATTTGTTTACGACGCTTTCCTCCAATTTTCATGATAAGTGTATTGGAATAAATATTGAAATACAGGTAACTCACATCATACAACTATAGGTATACTTTTAAATATATTATTTTCAGTTTAAAGCCTAATTTCCTTAATTTTATGACCGAAATTATCTCTAACATACCAGTATGCTTTCACCCTTGCATATCTTATGGACGCGAAACACCATTTAATCATTTATCTGAACGCTTACTGAAGCCCTAATATGATTTACTCTCGAATGTGTTCTATTCCCTGTTCAAAGCAAGGTATTTTTAGAAGTAGACCACGGTGTACGTGGTCTGCTTTTTAAAATTTCTTCAGTCTACGAAAGTTTCAATCAAATTGGGTTTCAATTAAACTCTCCTACCAGCCATAAGAAGAAAAAAAATATAGATCCACGATATAATTTTGATAAATTGAGGAAAATCTGTACTGAAAAACTAAGGGTCTATTCCTTTTTTCAGTCGGGAAAAAAGGAGAATGAAACTCGCAAGTACGAGTAAACGGAAAGACTACTTCTCCCACAACAAGAGCACTTATAAAGAGGTGAAAGGTACTTATAAAGGGAGAATATGGGTGCTATTGTATTTTGACTTTTAATAAATGATATTAAATTCCACTTTCCAAAAATCTTCTGTAACCAATTACTTCAAGAAAACTGTATAGATTTCTCAATTTTAAAAATGTGACAAGAAAACAAATACATTTACACACACAATCGCAAAAACTTACGACACACAAATTGCAACCATATTTTGCACGACGACTTATTTCCAGTACAAATTGCATAGGAACACCGAGATTGCACAGGTAGCAGGTAGAGTTACAAATAGCTGTGGCTTCAGCAGAACACTTTAGTAACAAATGCAGCCATTCATCCACTAGAACAACCACAATAATACCGTATTATAAAACATATTTGCTGTCGCGTCTTGGTTGGGAATTTTGAAATACTGGGAATTTTGAATCGAGAATTTGAAATATTTGTTTTGAATTTTGAGAAATTGAGTTGCAATCCATTGAGTGGGGTCTGATTCAGAGTGTATTTAATATTGCTCTCAATTTTAGGTAATAAACAAGTTTTTTTTATCAGTGCAAATCAGTGCTTGATTGCCAAAGAATGTACAAGCAAATTGTAAATATCAGCAAATATATTGATGTTTAGTATAAAATTTCATTAAAATAGCTTTAGCAGTTTAGGAGTACAGTAGATGTTAAGACAATACTAAATTTACAAAATATAATTACAAGTGCTTGACAAAAACTGCAACTTTTCATTTTCCAATTCAAACTTATTAAAACCTTGTCATGAAAAATACGGCATCAAAATAGCGGCCGACGCGTCCGTCTCTCGATATAATTTTATTCTTGTAAAGAATCGATTAATAAAGGCGCTGGGGGTCGCTGTGAGGGATGAAACGTCAACTCGATTACAATAGGGCATGATTTAACAAGCAGTGGATGATAGAAACGTACGGGACAAAATTGTGAGCGACAAAGCTACGATTTTTCTAATTAAAACTGATCTATAGCCGACTGGTTGAGAACATCAGGCCAAACCCACTGAGCGCGACCAGTCGCTGGTTCGATTCCCGCATATGACAAGCATTTGCAAATGTTTGTGAAAACCCGCGATACAAGGATTAATTTCCTGAATGCGAAGGACTTGTATAGTAAAACTGAGGTCTGAGTTTTTTAAGAAGGAAGAATGGCTAAGGGCGGATTTTACAAATTTCATTCTCTCTGATTCAAGAGTTATGATTCGAACCGTAAGTGATCATTAAATGAGACAAACGAAGAAATTAACAGAGAAATAAGAATTCCAGCATATATTTCATTCATGAAGCCTTTTAATCAAAAACTTGGTTTGAGTATTAGCATTGGTATCTAAAGATTTTCTATTTTAAAACTTTTAACATTTTTGCGGTTTTGTCTCAATTATACGTCCAAATGTTTCCAAAATCTTAAGTTCCCCGGTGCGGTATCCTTGCGATTTCACGATGCCGTTCAGCACTTTCTCAACTCAATTATTCTTTCTCTTATATTCTTTGATGCAACAGATTTTATTAGTGTTTTTAAATTGTCTTACTTTTAGGCCTTTGGGAGGTAGTCTCGTATTTTAAGAGATTTTTGGGACAAAGGAAATTTCTGGCGTTTACTTAGACGGTAAAATTTGTGGATTTAGTAGCCATATAGCTAACAGGCAAGCATATTATAAATACGAAATACGTAAACTTGTATGTTGTTCGAATCAGTGGAGAATTTGGGACAGTTTGGAGCAAAAGACTGATGCCTCATGCATTTGTTTGAAGATGTGTCAACAATTACTCTCTAAGTAAAAACCATTTTGGTAGTTCTCGGGAATGCAAGTGGGAAAGTAACGTCCCAGATGACGAATCAATTAGTACCACTGCAGAAAACTCGATATCGTCGCTGTCTTGAATATGTTTTGATCTAGATCCAATGAATACAATTGACGTGGAAAATAGGCCGTAGAATAAATGTTTGTTTAGAATTACAAGATGTGCAAATGTTTTTAGACATGTTTGATAAACATCGGTACAGTTATTTAAAAGTTATGTATGGCGTCAGGGTTACTGGACTGAAATTTTAAATTTTATCCACAAAGTCTTTTTCAATAAAACTTTTCACCTTATCAAAAGTTAATCCAGCAGACGAGACTTCAATGAAAACCGAATCAAAATCATAAATCTTAAACCAACAAACGCTTATTAAAAAGAAATCTCCGTAATACCTGAACCAACAAATGGGGTCTATTCTCAAAGTAGAATCTCGCGTACGGTTATTCTGACAAACGGTGAAATAGCTTGAGTCAATATTAATAAAAAAATAGTAGTTCCTGAGTCATGTTTGAAGAAAGAACTCTTCATGCTGAATATTCATGTTTGGTTTTGAAAAAAAACGGACTGATCAAAAACTTTGCGATGCCTTTTGAAGCAGTCGATAGACTCCCGTATCCAAAGAGTACAATCAGGTCCAATCGGAACCCCATTACAGAGTACCGCTGTCGGTCCATTTGTCACCGGGCAGTATCTCATGAACCGGGAGATAATTGAATATATCGTCAGTCTGAGGGTTCCGTAAAAAACTAAGGGCTTCAGTGTAGTTAGTCTGACCTGTACTTTTATTTGATTTCTTTTCATTCACGGGCTAACTTCATGAGAAGAGACCCGGTCCTTTTTAAAGGCGTGAACGGGGACACAGGTCCAACGCACAGAGGCCATCTTGAGAACTTTTTATTTGATTTTTATTAAGTTAGCTAGATTTGTTTTTCAATAAAGCTTACAGAAATCTATCAATACAAGGAAAAAAAATACAGTTATATACGAGAATACATCAGATTCCAAGAAACAGGATAGTCAAGGGCCAATATTATACGTTTATTATGAAATCGATAGAAATCCGTCACGCTTTGCGAATATCCAATAAAACGCGCGGATTACGTTGAAGTTATGTATTATAACAGATCTTTCCTTATCATATATGGTATCGGTATAAGTGTCCAATATATTTTTGTGAACGTACAGTCAACAAAAACTTATAAACAGAAATAGATTTACGAACTAACAAAAATACTTTAATACATCGACAAAATTGGGACTAAGTGAGTTTTTTGGAGAATTCTAGTTTTTATGATACTGATGTGTCCAAATTTTAATAGAAAGGTGTTTAACTCGTTTTCTTTAACGAGTCTTTGTAAATCAGATGTGTTTTGGAAGTTTGTCGCTGGCTGTACTTGAATTGGGATTCCTTCCAAAATGGGATTTACATTAATACGTTTCTTTATGGCGTTTTTATGAGATCGAGCGTATTGCAATTTATTTTGGGATGGACATGTGCTTGAGCTGTCAGTAAGAACTGATCTTTGTAGCGTTAAGTGCATGTTATACTTATTGATAGTATGGTAGGGATAGTTATAGGTTCACGGTTTAAAATATCAATAAAGAAGTAAGTTGTAATGTATTGATAGAAACAAGTTGAATTCCGATTCTACTGGCCTCACTTAAAAAAAAAAGGTTAAAAACCATATTAATTTTGTGCAGAATCTGACTCTTGCATAAAAAAATAGCTTCGAAATTTCTAGTATTATTAATAGCTATTGAAGCAGCCGAAAATCGATCTCAGTGGCGTGCACTTGGAGAGGCCTATGTCCAGCAGTGGACTGCGATAGGCTGATGATGATGATGATGATTGAAGCAGCTATTTGAATAAGCACGTACAGTGCAATCAAGACAAAAAGTTTAAAGATGCGTCGAAAAGAAAAAGTTATTACGGAAAAAATCTTATAATTAAGCAATAAACTACATAATACAGCTGTTCAGTCTAGAAGGGTTGTCCCTCAAATCTATACTAATATATAAAGCTGAAGAGTTTGTTTGTTTGAACGCGCTAATCTCAGGAACTACTGGTCCAAATTGAAAAATTATTTTTGTATTGAATAGACCATTCATCGAGGAAGGCTTTAGGCTATATAGGCGACTAATAGGAGCGAAGATACAATGGAAAATGTGAAAAAAACAGGGCAGGTATAAATCATAACTTATATCTTCTACCCACGGGGACGAAGTCGCCGGGAACAGCTAGTTGTATATAAAAATACCTTCCCCTCAAACCAACAATAACTCCGGCTTTAATTAAAAACGTTAAGAAAGAAGAAAGTTTTCTTTTGTCCTTCATATTACAGAATAAAGTATTTGTATTAAAATAAAACTTGAGATGTTTGGAATATTATTTTAGTTTTTATTTTAAAAGTTTTGCATAATTTACATATTCGCGATGTGCTCGGGATAGCTTTAGAACTTTAATTTTATAAAGTTTTTGATTAAACTACTGCGATATTTAGCTATTTATGTTCTTTTTTAGATAGCCGCTAATTCAAGTTAAATATCTACATATTGCGATGAAAACACGTTTTATAAGTGATCAAGTCTTCAGAGGTTTCCATGTGAATACCCTAAAAATTGAGAATGTAATTTAAAACGATTTTCGATTATAAATAAGTAAATTATCGAGCGATTTTGAGAATAGGTATTTCCCAACCTTTTAAAACTGTCATAAAATAAATTTCGTTTTCACGGTCACCAAACACGGGGGTTATTAATCAAATTTTCTATGCGATGACGATGATTTAAGAAATTTAACGTGACAAAAGAAATTTTACCTTTTTATAACCTGTTTGATTAACGTTTCTGAGGTGGCTTGTAATTAAACATTTTGGGCGTTTGTTGGAGATAAATTTGAGATAGATATAAAAGATACTGATGTGAAGAAAAACTTGGGTATTGTGTAATTTGTGAATATTGTTTCTGAGGTGGAGAAGGTTGGCAGTATTAATTTCAATTGTGTTGTATTTTTTATGAAAATTCAATGTATATTTACAGTAAAAGCATTTCTAAAACATACATTTCTAAAATAGTTAAAGCTCTATTGTGTAAAAACGACACGTCGAAGTCACGTCGAATCGAAACAAAATGTCATTTTCACACACGCTTTGTTTGTAAATTAACGATTGTAGAAAGTATTTTTTTCTGAAAAGGCTAGCGGTAACGCCGTATATCAAAAACTAGCTGTTGCCCGCGACTTCGTCCACGTGTTTAGAATTTTCCCCGTTCTTTCCACATTTTCCATTGTATCTTCGTTCCTATTAGTCGCAGCGTGATGTTATATAGCCCATAGCCTTCCTTGATGAATGGTCTATGCAACACAAAAAGAATTTTTCAATTCGCACAATTCGGACCAGTAGTTCCTGAGATTAGCCCGTTCAAACAAACAAACAAACAAACAAACTCTTCAGCTTTATATATTAGTATAGATATATTGATTTTAAATCTTGAAAAGATATCAGGATATTTAATAGATAATTTTTTTTCTCATATTTTTCCTATTAAAACCCGTTGCGTGCCTGTGCGTGTTTAGCGAATAATTTTAAGACATTTTTAGGTAATTTAATAAAAGAATAAGACAATTACTTAGTGCTCTAATTTGGTTAAAGAATACAGTCCTTATGTATATTTAATTATAGGTCTTAACAAGTTAAGTCTATTTATAGGAGCTCAAAATGTCGGCTTCAAAAAGATTTCTTCGTTAAGTGGGCCGCGTTGTCAGAACTTTTATCTTTCTCGTTGATATTTCTATTTTTGGAGACAAATTACAATACGGCTTTATTTTATAACTTAGCCGTCAAATTCGTGTTATTATTAAAAGAGTCTTTAATGGTAAACTGATGTGGTGCAAATCAAGATTAAGATGGATACAGAATGTCCGCATGCATCATGAATATACTTTTTTTGTTGGCGAGAAAATTGAAAAAAAATATTACATAAAATTAAATCCGTAATATAATATATTCGTTCTAATATTTTCTAGTTTTCAATTACTTAACGTCGACAAGAGAATAAAATTATAACATAACGAAACTAGTCTAATTATCTCTGAAATTAGCTCGAACCTTTAAACCTTTAGTAGTCAATGATTAACTAATAATAATCGTTAAGAATAAAAATAGCTAACACACTTATTAAAAATGTTGTTGTCATGGCAATGGGTCGCCGGTGTAAATTAACCATGCTTATTAGTAAAATCTGTCGTCTGTAATATTCTAGAAACAAACAGCAAACGCGAATTCCTTCATTTTCAGACACGTTTTCGTATAATTGGCGCATCGGAAGATGCAACACAAGGTGCAGGTACTTTGAATTCTTGGAAATTCAAAGCAAAGAAGCAAGTTATTTAGAGAGCATTTCCGTGCTTGCAATGATGTCGCATGACTTAAGAAATAGCTGTGCGTATCTAATATCAATCTTATAAATCACTAGCTGTTGCCCGCGACTTCGTCCCCGTGGGTAGAAGATATAAGTTATGATTTATACCTGCCCTGTATTTTTCACATTTTCCATTGTACCTATCTTCGCTCCTATTAATCGCAGCGTGATGGTTTATAGCCTAAAGCCTTCCTCGATGAATGGTCTATTCAACACAAAAAGATTTTTTCAATTTGGACCAGTAGTTCCTGAGATTAGCGCGTTCAAACAAACAAACAATCAAACAAACAAACTCTTCAGCTTTATATATTAGTATAGAAGTATAGATTACATATGCAACATATGCGACACATTATAATATTTGTACTCAACTTGTGATTATATTACACATAGTGAGTGTTTTCATTTTTGGATAAAGTCATCTAAAATCAAGAGTCAACATTCATGGTGTTGCATACGGTGCATACGTGGGATCAATTTGTCTAAAGCTTTAATATTATTATATTATAATTTATATCACAACCTTAAACGTTGCATGCTTTGCATACGTGGCATCAATGTTTGACTAGTTTAACTATTGTCGCATCGGTCTCGCGTCAGACATGTGCTGCTTACGTGTGTCTACGATTGGTCGTATCGCAGGAAAATGCACCTTAAAAGCCGTCTCATTAGCAGGGAAAGGTGGTGTCTTTACGACAAAAGACAGGAACAAAGCAAGCTCATACTTCGATGATTTCGTATTGCTCTGTCTTTGTAGTTTCGAAGCAACCTCCGGTTTTAATTATTGCTTTGTTTTTAGTGTTGCTTTTTGATTAGCGATGCTTTTTGGGGGATGTAGGACAGTATTGGGAAGGTTTGTTTCTGGTTTGTTTTCGTATTACGTTCAAACGCAAAGTAAAATGTTAACTGCTAAATGTTTATGATCAACCGGTTATTTTTATAAGAAAGTGCCTTGTAAATTATTTTGTGTTATAGGTATATTTTTATGTTTTAAAATTATATAAATGTAAATTAATAGTTTTAAATTAATTTTAAGCCATTCACTTTAACAGCGGTATAACACGATCAGCTCGAAGAATATCCCTCTCAACAATGACATACCATATAAACACACTCAATCATAAATAATCATAATATAAAAAAGAAACTCCAACGCAAAAGAAAACTATAAAACAAAAATCAAATCAACAACATAGTATGCATTTCTATGTCATTTCATTATAGTCTTTCCGACTGAAAACATACAAATGTTTTCTAGGAAAAGGAACTCTGAGACTTCATATTCCATGCAACGGTAATTGCTAACGGAATAAACAACTGAAGCCCAACAAAATATAATTTGTTTGTAACAATCAACAACTACAAATTGCCTCGCCATTTCTCTGTGAAGCCTTTGAGTATTAATGAGACGAAGTAAAACTTCAAATACATAAGTACATACTTGAAGATGGCTTCCTTCAGATGGCAAGGTTGAGGCGCAATTGGCAGAATGGGTTAGATTTATTTAATACTCATAGCCCAAAAACAGCATGGCCTAGACAGAGAAATCAAAGACTTCAAAAAGTTAGCTAAAAGGCAAAAACAAAATCTTCGAACAAAATGAAGCGTATTTTCATTTAGTATTAATATCAATAGATATTTTTAAATAATTATTTTATGATTTCGAAGTTATACAGTAGTCTTGATTTAATTATGTTATTGATGTTTGACATATTCGTTTTTAGTTGCATTTTACTTGAAACCTGACATCCTGACAAAAATACATGCAGATTATTTACCTTATTTATTAAGAACCAAAACAAATGGAATAAAAAACAAAAAGAACTGAAATTCTAACTTCGTAACATTCATACTACAAACACAAGAATGAGTGCTCGGTTCCAATCTTGTCACCGTATTTGCATCTCAAGGGCCTTAGGATCGATTCCCGGATGAATGCAAAGTGGTTTCCGCATTTGGATGCATTGCTTTTGCTACTTTATAAGGCTTTCTGGCATTCATGCATCCTTCTGTGGTACTGTTAGCAATATAAATCGGTTTACAAAATCCGGTTTTGGTTTCCTTAAAAGAAACTACTCCCTAACTTAAGATTTTAATCCTTGTGTCGCAGGCAGTATTGTACTAGAATATGATTAGAATAACAAGCGTTCGTGGATCACATAAATGCTTGTCTTTGGAAAGAGGATCAAACAAACGCGCAAACTATGTTTGGAGAGATGACCACCGGTTTTCCGTGCTGCCAGTATGTTCCTGTAAGTTAGGTTATAAGCCTATTTTGTCACCTTTTAGCGTAATAATACTCATAGAATTTTATTGCATACAGTCGTTTTGAAAATCTGATTATTTAACCACTTTTGTATGTGACTGTTTTTCTTATATATTTCCTAAGAGCTTTGTGTTTCATTCTTTTGTCGATTGAAATTATTGAATTAAATAAAAACTTGTCGTTTTCTGAAATGGTGAGTTAAGAGTCCTTTGAAATAGTGAAGTACTTTATTATTATAATATGAATACAAAGAAAACAATAGAAAATGCATCTACAATTTCTCTTCGGTGGATGAGAAGGTCAATCTTCTTAACATTTCTTTCAAGATGATGTTGACGTTAATATTTTCGGTTTCTATCATTCTTGCCTTTTGTGATGCATAAATGTTAAAATATGTAATGTCCTGACTGATTTCAGAACCGACGGCTAGTGTCTCAAGACACCAGCCAGCTGTGCGAGACATATTATAGTGCACAAGAGTGTGCGCAAAGACAAGGTCACTCTCTGTTCCTTTTTTCTTTAGAATTTTTGAAATTAAAAACGGGCGAATCTTTATGGACACCCTCGCTCCCTCGGGGGAGGGAATGGTTAGTGTCAGACTCCTACGGAGCAAACCTGAACCACCGTGCTACGTCTATTTCTACGTAAGGCAATGCGTTGCAATCCTTTATACATTTTCTCACTTAGCTTAACTTGAGCAAAGAGAGATCAGACGCAGGACCCACGTTGCAAGCATAGATGTTGATTCTTCCTTCAAAAAAGTTTGTGAGCAAATACATAAATAACTCCAAACAATTTTCATGTTGTTTGCCAAATTGCTTACAATATATTTGTTCAAATAAATTTTGTTAACGGCATCAATGACAAGAAGACGAACTTTGGAAAACACACGGATAGAAGTTTGAACAACAAACACATCATTGAAAAAAAATTACGACTTATGAATTCAAAAGAGAAGGGAAGAGAAATGTTAATAAGTTTGACGAGTGTCTCTGGAATCACAGCTCCCGAACAGATTCAGCGATTTCAATTAAGTTTGTTCTATATTAAAGGTGAATTATGTGGAATTGTTCTTAGATATGTTTTATAAAAACCGGTTTAATCATTGAAAAGATAGTATTTTTTTTCTCTGGAGTATTATTTCTTTACTTTTATATTGTAACTATCGTCAAGTCAGCCAGTATTAATATTTCAGGCGGTTTCTGCCCATTTACAACCCCGTATACATTTCGCAAGCCCAGTGTGTAAGCAAAGTTCATTTTGTATTTATTCGGCAGATTTGAGAGGTGCGTGTGAATTTATCGCGTAACTTATAAGGCCACACGTGGTGTTTTATGGTGTGTACCCGTTCCCGCACAGGTCAAGTGTGATTTATTGGCTGTTGTTCATATTTTGTGCGCGAAAGCTGTTTGGACTTTCTTATATGTATAGAAGTATGTTTAGTCGAATTTTTGTATCGAGTTTTTTTTGTACTTTGTTGGTTTTGGGAATTTAGTGTTTTTTGGGTTAGTTATTAGAGTTTAAATGGAAGCCTATTACTGAGGCATCTCTGTCCGTCTGTCAACAAACCATATCATAGATAAAGTAACTTCATTGCTGTTGCTGTTGTAAGAACAAATTTTAAAATATAAACAACGAAGATAAGCAATGATTGTCGCGGTCATAAATTTGATGGTTGGCCAATTTTGTTTCCAAGTTGTTTTTTGTTTTGTTCTATGCGTTCAGAATTCAATATTTTAGCACGCATATTTTTATATACAGAGCCCCAATTTTTACAGACCACCTTCTCAAAATTACCTTACACCTTTTCCTATCACAGGCAGATAACATTTACAAGACCCAGTAAAGTTTACGTGAACGTTCAGTACACCAATACCAACGAAACCCAAATTCCAACAACATATCCATACACACAAGGTCCATTTTCGCTTGTACACACCCTAACTATTATACATTTAGTATCTGTTCGTAAGCTATCATGATAAATGTGTTCACGTCTGGGTCCGGGTTCCGCCTAATGTGCCTCCGATACGTCAAATGCTAAGATAATGTCAAGTTTTTGTGAAAAGCGTTTAGATATAACTTGGTACAGAGTTTGCTTAGTAACAGGAATGTTGTTAGTTGAGATTAAAACCTCTTTTGTGGCTATTCCTGTGACTGTTTTGAAAGTTTTATTTGCTTTCGCTTATTTGTAATCGAAGCTACTTATACCTCTTATTTTCCATGCCTTTTATTCATTAAATACAAGCTGTTGCCCGCGGGCAGGTTCGGTATAAATCGAAAATCGTCCCACGGCTACATAACACTGAGATAAGAAATGTCTTGTGCTAATCTTGGTTACAAACTATCTGTGTAGCAAGTTTCACCTAAAGTCTTTCAGTGGTTTTTCCGTGAGAAGAATAAACATCTATATACAAATTTTTGCGTTTCATAATATAACTGGGATTTCGTGACAATGCATTATATTGTTATGAGGTGATGACTCCTGAATATTCGACGTTTCTTCTCAGTTGGAAAAAAAATATCAGTTAAAAGATATTATAAAATTAATTATATTTTCAGAATGAACAATTTCATTCCATTTGATATGAACTACGCAATACAACGACTCATTCATGTGCAGGGGGCTTAGACAAAGTAACATCGCTTTGTAGCGAAACGATACCGAATTTCGACATCGTCTGTGAATCGAACGGCATCAATGACAAGAAGACGAACTTTGGAAAACACACGGATAGAAGTTTGAACAACAAACACATCATTGAAAAAAAATTACGACTTATGAATTCAAAAGAGAAGGGAAGAGAAATGTTAATAAGTTTGACGAGTGTCTCTGGAATCACAGCTCCCGAACAGATTCAGCGATTTCAATTAAGTTTGTTCTATATTAAAGGTGAATTATGTGGAATTGTTCTTAGATATGTTTTATAAAAACCGGTTTAATCATTGAAAAGATAGTATTTTTTTTCTCTGGAGTATTATTTCTTTACTTTTATATTGTAACTATCGTCAAGTCAGCCAGTATTAATATTTCAGGCGGTTTCTGCCCATTTACAACCCCGTATACATTTCGCAAGCCCAGTGTGTAAGCAAAGTTCATTTTGTATTTATTCGGCAGATTTGAGAGGTGCGTGTGAATTTATCGCGTAACTTATAAGGCCACACGTGGTGTTTTATGGTGTGTACCCGTTCCCGCACAGGTCAAGTGTGATTTATTGGCTGTTGTTCATATTTTGTGCGCGAAAGCTGTTTGGACTTTCTTATATGTATAGAAGTATGTTTAGTCGAATTTTTGTATCGAGTTTTTTTTGTACTTTGTTGGTTTTGGGAATTTAGTGTTTTTTGGGTTAGTTATTAGAGTTTAAATGGAAGCCTATTACTGAGGCATCTCTGTCCGTCTGTCAACAAACCATATCATAGATAAAGTAACTTCATTGCTGTTGCTGTTGTAAGAACAAATTTTAAAATATAAACAACGAAGATAAGCAATGATTGTCGCGGTCATAAATTTGATGGTTGGCCAATTTTGTTTCCAAGTTGTTTTTTGTTTTGTTCTATGCGTTCAGAATTCAATATTTTAGCACGCATATTTTTATATACAGAGCCCCAATTTTTACAGACCACCTTCTCAAAATTACCTTACACCTTTTCCTATCACAGGCAGATAACATTTACAAGACCCAGTAAAGTTTACGTGAACGTTCAGTACACCAATACCAACGAAACCCAAATTCCAACAACATATCCATACACACAAGGTCCATTTTCGCTTGTACACACCCTAACTATTATACATTTAGTATCTGTTCGTAAGCTATCATGATAAATGTGTTCACGTCTGGGTCCGGGTTCCGCCTAATGTGCCTCCGATACGTCAAATGCTAAGATAATGTCAAGTTTTTGTGAAAAGCGTTTAGATATAACTTGGTACAGAGTTTGCTTAGTAACAGGAATGTTGTTAGTGGAGATTAAAACCTCTTTTGTGGCTATTCCTGTGACTGTTTTGAAAGTTTTATTTGCTTTCGCTTATTTGTCATCGAAGCTACTTATACCTCTTATTTTCCATGCCTTTTATTCATTAGATACAAGCTGTTGCCCGCGGGCCCGTTCGGTATAAATCGAAAATCGACCCACGGCTACATAACACTGAGATAAGAAATGTCCTGTGCTAATCTTGGTTACAAACTATCTGTGTACCAAGTTTCACCTGAAGTCTTTCAGTGGTTTTTCCGTGAGAGGAACAAACATCTATATACAAATTTTTGCGTTTCATAATATAACTGGGATTTCGTGACAATGCATTATATTGTTATGAGGTGATGACTCCTGAATATTCGACGTTTCTTCTCAGTTGGAAAAAATATATCAGTTAAAAGATATTATAAAATTAATTATATTTTCAGAATGAACAATTTCACTCCATTTGATATGAACAACGCAATACAACAACTCACTCATGTGCTGTTTCGTTTTCGTTTAATTTGTCTTGACGAATACTCTTTTTCTTTTTCTTCTTCTGCTATGGCAAGGGAAGACACTAGGCTAAAAATTCTAATGATAAAGCTTCGCATAGTAAAAAAAAAAATTTTGCGAAAATTACAAAAAGTTTGATATCGCTTTTAAAATCTATCTTACAAAATAACAAAATATTAGCATCAAAGACTTGTTTCAAGAAAATACAAATATTACTTACTCATACCAAAAAAAATATTGAACCACCAAAAAAGTAAATTCCATACATTTAACCGGAATAACAATAATATCCAAACGCATTGAGAACATTCTTTTTTAAGTCGTTTTAAAAGATATTGTAAGCACTTCATGCATTTATGTAAAAGCACTCTATTGTTACCCGAGTCTATCCCAAAATCCCTTTAGGAGATTCGATGGTAGCGAAAATATGATCATTGTTCAAAGTAATTTAATTTTTATCTTTTATCAAGTAAATCCCTTTTGGGCGTAGAGGAATAAAATACTAAAGTACAGCCTTTATATTGATAGAAGTCAAGCTTGAAGCTAAGATTTGGTATAGTAAGCGCTAGAACATTTAGATGAAATAGATTCTTGTTTGACTTTAGTGACAAACATATATTATTTGTATTAAATTCATTATTTCAATAACTAGTTTGTGTTATGAATAAATTACCAATCCGTTGCAATTACCAGGCCGTTGCAATATTACGTTTGATTAAAAAAAAACTGCACTTTTTCAAATCAAATCAAAAAGTTTTTATTCCAAATAGGCCGTCTCAGGCACTTTTAAAACGTTACATTACTGACTCTAGTTGCACGGTTAAAAAGTGTCATTCTTATGGAGAAGAACTGGCTTTTAGAAATAGAGAGATCATTGCTGTCGTATGAAATATCTACAGTTAAGATTTCATGTACACATTTTCTATGACGGTTTATGAAAGGAAAACAAATGAAGAAACATATTTGAATACATATACCAAAATCAATTTACTCTTCATTATTTAAGAGACAATATCGCCCTGCGAGTTTTTAAAATGGCGAATTATTTGAATAAAAACTTCAAAATACAAAACATTTAAAAATACTTCTAATTAAAGTAAACATCTTCGCTCCTATTTAACTTATTTCCATGTTTTCATCGCTATAATGTTTTCCTTCCTAATCTGCGGATAAAGTTGTAAAAATACTCCGTTGGAATAATTAAACGGCTACCTTTCATGAAGCTAAATCCTTTCAGGATTACACGGACTGCTTCATTAAGAGTTCTGATAGTAATCAGTAAAGAAACACCGGGAATAAATTGGGATTCCGTAGGACAAATAAGGAATGTTTAAGTAATATCGATGGTTATTAATTTGTTAGGGACCGATTAATTGATTACATTTTAGTGTAAAAATTTCTGATGATTTTTTTTTAGAAACTCAACGCATTGTTTCTTTACAATGGGCAAAAAAAATGTGTGCGTTACTTTTTTTTTAAGAAAAAGTTCAAAGCGTAAATGGTCTATAACTGTGCAACTTTTAGCCCTACTTTCCCTCTTTGACTTTCTGCCATGTTATGAAATTTATGTTACCACTATATCACCTTCTTGTTGGCTGGTAGATAACGTTTCATTAATTAGATCTACCATTTTACATTATTCATACATTAAAGATGTGTAATTAAATAAATAAAGTCTTGAAAGCTATAATTGGACTTTCAAAACCTTAAAAATAACATAACATAACTAAATACCTAATCTATACTCTATACTAATATATAAAGCTGAAGAGTTTGCTTGTTTGATTGTTTGTTTGAACGCGCTAATCTCCGGAACTACTGGTCCAAATTGAAAAATTATTTTTGTGTTGAATAGACCATTCATCTAGGAAGGCTTTAGGCTATAAACCATCACGCTGCGACTAATAGGAGCAAAGATACAATGGAAAATGTGAAAAAAGCAGGGCAGGTATAAATCATAACTTATATCTTCTACCCACGGGGACGAAGTCGCGGCAGAAGCAAAAGCTAGTTAACCAATAAAACACACAGACGAATAAAATGTTTAATAAAACTTTATAAATTTGCAACTTAGTGACAGCTTAGAAATTCATTTGCAAATTGAAAAGAGATTATAAATATTGCAAATCGAAATCAATTCAAATCCCTAATGTAATTCTCTTTGAAAGTTGAAGAACAATCTACTTCGAGCTCAATGAATTGAACCTTTTTGCTTTTCATTGCAGAATAGTCTGTAATCCGGGGCTGTAAATATCGAAAGGAAACCAAAGTTTCGAGGCTAAAACATTGAGCATTAGAGGCAAAACTTTTCTAGTTACAATGCTAAAGCCTTTTTAGGTATAGTATAAGGATGGTGTTAAGATGAATCATTTGGGTGTTTGTTCAGTGCGAGTGCGAGTGCGATGATATGATGTTTGTTGCCGATATCAAGGGCTTACGAATGCAGTAGGCGCTAATTATGTCAGGCAGATAAATAGAGATTCCAGTACAATATAAACTCGCTAAGATTTTTTAGGGTTCTATACAAAAGGTACAGACGAAACCCTATCGATCCGCTGGCTTTCTCTCGACAGTATTTAGCTCATGAACCATGATAGCTACTTAGATATTTTTCTGCAGATGATGCACTTTGCGTGCCACTATAACAACAAAAACTTAAATTTAAATCCAAGTTGGATTGGTTATTAATATATTGTATCAAATAATTGCACCTAAAAATTGATTTTCTTTAACCTATTAGTGCGAAACTCTCAGTGCCGAAAGTTCGGTTCTGACTTAATAACCTCTCCACAATCTATTTAGAATTAAAATTATAATTCATCGATAAAAAACATCTTACAACGAAAATTTGATTCACAAAACAGATTTCAACAAATTATTATGCCAAAAAATAAGGAAACAGACTTATAAACAAACCCTTTCATTTTCCCGGGCTTATGAAAAGCCGGCGAATTTCGTATAAATTGTGACGTCGACAATGCCTTACCGGGACAATGGGAAATTTCGGTAATTTGACAACCCTATAGAAAGGCATAATAAACCAATGTAAACAATGATTTTAACGTAACTTTATACCAAACTACAGGTATATTGAAGCAAGTATGACGTGTATTGTTCAATGTTTTGTACATAGATATGAGTAACATTTTGTAAAGAGGATAATATATGATATGCCAATTATACATTCGCTTTTAGTCCGAACAGGCGTTCCTTTATTTTTTTTTTGAAATTTTAAAGTTTCAAATTACTCCAACCGCATTGGCTTTCGCGGAAAGGAATATCAGAGTGCAGATCCCAACCAAGAGGAAAAACAAACAGTTTTGCCTCCTGGTTGAGGCTACGATTGAGATATGTGACGTGACAGAGCGTCGAGTCCTGCCATAAAGTGCCCGGCGATTGGTTTACTGGTCGAAAGGTATAGAGTCCTTGAGCAAGGTGTGTATGGACGAGCAACACCTTTACACCAGACTCTTCATCCGTCTTCCAGAACCGGAGCATGCACAGAAGAGTAGCTTTATAAAGAATTTAACCCTAATAGGTAGACGATGACAAATACATCTAACCCTAATAGGTGAAGTTAGGCTCTCTGACACTGAAAGAACCACTATCACAATAATACAAGACATTTTTCTAACTGTCATTGCGTCTGTCATGCGGTTGACATAATAATGTAATATACCGTGACATAACCGAATTATTTCTGTCATGTCACCGGCTCTGACAATATGTACACCTTACCGTACCTTCCTATATTCACTTGAAAGTATCTGTTCATAACAGACCAGGAAAATGTAGACACTCTTTTAACAACAAAAACTATATAACGTTTTTGCGTTTTTAGATAGACGAAAATATGATAGCAAATTTCACAAGAAAACTACAGATTAAAAAATACCTTTTCAATACTTCGAAACAGGCAAAAAGATGCAGATATACTCAATTAAACAGTAAAGTCGTTTTTTTATGCAAATGATGTCTAATATTGTGGAATATTTATGTGAACTTAATATTGATACATGGTATGGTACAATTCTTAGGTGGTGACCAGAAAACTCTTAATTTCATCATGAACTTTTTACAGAACTACTTAATTTTGAAATTAATAAAGTACAAAAATATATACAAGTCATTCTGTTTCATCTTTCAATACTCTCATCTTTAACTCTCCCTTTAAAAGTTACTTTTGATACACTCAATACAAATAAACAAAAAACTTTGTTCATAACGACAGTCAAACTCAACGTGTGATTCTCTCTGATACACCTTTATCCGTCGTAAGAACTCATTACTTCATAAAGAATAAAGAGCTTTGAACCTAAAGGAATGAATGTAGGACTGTATAATGAAAAGTCAATACTTCAAACATAAAAGCCCTTGTGGGAAAGAGAGCGCTATCTATTAGTATAGCTGCATCCCTTTCTTTTGTTGGTTTTAATGATGATACACTGAATCTTTGATCGAAAGTCGACACTGATTGGTTTAATGAAGGCAGAACGTTCTTGAATCCAGATCTAGACTGAAGTTGTCTAGTTACTAGGCTTAGTGATTCAAATGGAGGCTTTTGTGTTGCTTTTGACAAGCGGACTGGGTTTGATGCTAATGAAGTATCAGAAATGTATTTATTAGATGAAATGTGTTTACGGTACTTATGTGAAGAATAACAAGATACGTTCCATTAAAGTGCATTAATAAGGTAAAGTGATCAATATATGGGTATGTTTTCTATTAAGAAAGTAATCTGTGATTATTACAATACTAGCTGTTGCCCGCGACCTCGTCCGCGTGGTTAGAAGATATAAGTTATAATTTAACCCGCCTTCTATCTATCTATCTGCCGTCTATCTATCTTGTAGGATTCAGTCAGCGTTTGATGTGTGTAAATGTGTTTTTTACGACCTCACATTAGAAACCTCAAAAATTGTAGCCTATGTGTTATTCCGATGTATAAGCTATATTGTGGTAAAGTTTCATTCAAATCCATTCAGTAGTTTTTACGTGAAAGAGTAACAAACATCCATACATCCATACTTACAAACTTTCGCCTTTATAATAGTAGTAGGATGATTATGGATAAGGGATGGGGTATTTTGGATTAAGTATTAGCCAGTAAAATGGGCTGCAGTTCATGTAAGTTTAAAATTAAATTTTACTAACTCGTTGATAAAAATTCAAAATACATATGAACATGAGGGAGAAGTTTTAAAAACACTCTTTTACCAACAAAAACAGTTTTATAAAAAAAAAAGAATAAAGAAGTAAGTACACGCTTTCACCGGCCTATTATACCGTAATTATAAATCCCTTCGATGATTTAACTTTTGTAAAAACAACCCTTAAAGTTATAATGATCCGTTCTTAAACCAGTTAACTTTGAACCTTTGTTATTATTTATGATTTCAGTTATCCGTGTTTGCTCTTATCGAGTTTTAAATATGTAAAGCTGAAACTTTATTCACCGGAGTGCCGCCCCGTGGGTAAATGAAGCGGTGATGAAGGTTATTTATTCAGTAAATAGTATTTTTGGAAAATAGTAATTGGTTTATGTTATGACAATTTATTATTTATGTGTGATATTTACGTTTCGCGTGTATTTTTTGAAGATTTTAGGGAACCCTAACCTAAGTGTCTAAACGGAATCCTATTACTAAGCCTCTGTTATTCATCTAACCATCTGTTATAAAAAGAATATTTTCATAGAATATGTATTTCTGTTTCCGGTATGAAAACTCATAGTAAATATAAATGAAAAAAAATTTCAACGTCTGGTACGGTTAAAAATTTGACAAGTGACCATATTTTGTTTCGCAAATCTGTATTTATTTAGTCAAGTTGTGCGGAACCCTTAGCGTCGCGAGTCGGGCACGCACTTTTTTTTTATTTATTTAATTTTGTTATTTTTTTTTCTTGGCACTGATGCTTTTCTTTATAATTCACAAGTTTACAATCGAGTTAATTAACACTAGCCTCTTTTTATACTTGTAGAGGCCTTTAGAGGTTACAGGTTAAATAATAATATTAGACCGCCGATACAGCCCAGTCTTAGTAGGAATAAGGACAAAAAAGTAAAACTACTGCTCATCAAACAAAGGATGTGGGAACAAATTACGGGAAATAGCTCAATTTATTTCAAGTAGGTATGTTCTATACATATATTGATGAAATTGAACAACAACAACTGAAATTCAGATGAAGCCTGGTTAGGAGTTCGGTATAAATAAGCAAGAAAATTGGTCACCCATAGAATTTTCAACGTAACGACGGTTGCTTACTGTAGATCCTTATTTTTAATATTTATATTTATGGTAAAAAACGGAAAACAACCTCCAAGTTCTAGAAAAGTTCTTTCGTAATTATTTTGACACCAATGGCAATTGGTGTAGGGAAAACCTGGATTCTAAAGATTGGAATTCGAAATCGACCAACTATAGAAGGCATGCGTTTTGATCAATGCTCAAACCTTTTTTGAGGATTATACCGAGCAGTGGGATATCTATGAAACCGCTAAAATACAAGTTTTATGATTTTACAATATCTTCCCAGATTTTGCAACAAAACTCTTTGAAAACATGATTTCTGACACAAAACACATCTATTTATATTGTAATAAAATCTTGTACAGTCATCTCACGTTGACATTAAATAAACTTCACAGACCTTCACAAATGTAGCATTCACATCTTGACTGTACACTTTCTGACACTTGAATAGTCTGCATGCATGTCGCAATAAATGTCTACAACTCAGACATTCGTTCAAACATACTGAAAAGTCTGTGTTATACGGCAGTGGTATTATGTTTCGAGCAATAGCATACAGCTAGCAATATTTCTGTTGTAGGTACATTTGGAAGTCTGTGTGCTTTTATGGTAATATCAAAGTATACTTATAGGTACCTGAGTATTTAATTTATTAAAAGATCTTAAATAATATTGCGTATAATGATCTTAATACAATAACAAGGCTGTTTTAATAGGTATTGGTTTCGTAATGTAAATAAAAGAATTTTTTTACATGTTTTTTTTTTCAAATGTACACTTTGAATCGACTGATTTATTTTATTAGTCTTAATTTTAAAGCAATACAGTTATTTTCTATATATATATTTCCTATTGATTTAAAAACCTAAGTATTACGCGGCTAAAAATCCCGAAAGGTAAAGACTTGGCACGTCTCGAAGAAAACACTTTTCTTCCATGATACATTTATACCGATATTCAGGAACACAACACTCAAATCATAACTTTGCCAATTAAAAACCAATTACCGAAGTATTCGTTTGTAACATCTGGCAGATTAATCAATTGTTCCCTACACAGTTATATAGGATCATAATAAATGTCCTGGTGGTCTGGGGGCCTACCATGATATCGAAGAATGAAACAGACTTAGTTGTGCAAGCGAGACGGCTATATAGAGTGTAGGAGTGGCATCTCGCTCCCACAACTGCATCTGTCTTACTTCAAGCTGTGATGGTAGGGTGTCGTGTGGTTTGTACAAGGTTTGGAGGTAAAGCATAATGTAACAAGAAGCAAGTACTTAGTACGGAAGTTACATAACGGGTTTAAATGGCTTTTAGTAATTTCTTGTTTTGACTGCACGGATAGCCGATAGCTTGATGTCACTACGCCAAACCCACTGAGCGCAACGTGTCACGGGTTTAAATCCCCGCGTAGGACTAGTATGTGTGATCCATGAATGCTTGTCCTGAATCTGGGTGTGTTTGTGCATGTGACTTGAATGTTTGAGAAACTCCCCGCTACACAAGGATTAAATTCATTAATTAAATTCGGGACAAAAATATACAATTACACATAATTTATCATAAGTACCACCAAACCAAACCAGTCTACCACCATGTCTTAAAGTAGTATTATTATGGTTGTGGGAGTGTGATAGCGCAATACACGGCGTAGAGCGGCATTTCCTCAGCAGCAATAATAATACTGTAGATGACATGGTAGGCTTCCTGAAATCTTGGAAGCTTTTAGTTTGAAGTGAATGGTGACGTCAGAATAGCGATGACAAATTATAAAGGCGTTCATACTTTACACTGAACATAAAATACTTTTTGTCATAAATGGCTATTTCTCAGCAAGTAGTTTTAAGTATTTATAAGAGGAAGAAGGATTTTTTTAAGAGACTGCAAGGCTCGGAACCGGTTAAAACTGGTTTATTTCGGTTTTACTCCGAACTTTTCATAAGAACCTGAAAGTTTCAAGAACTTTATTTCAGCATAAATTAACCGGTTTATTCGCCGAACAGTATGTTGCTAAAGGCGTTGCGTTGAGAAATATGAAATTCTCTGCCATAAGTCAAGTCATAAAACACATTAACACCTGACCTACCATATTTATATGATATCAGTGGTCCTCGTTATCAGATTTGCGGTTGGCAAAGGTCCAATACCACGGAGTCTGGTCCCCGGTACTCGGCTGGAGATGAGAAGACCACTTCTATCAACTTATATACAGGCATTGCGTTTGTATAGCTTGTTGGAGGATGATTCAGGGTACCAAACTCTGAAAATTTTTGAAAGGGAATATAATTACATGAACTGTAATTGCTAGACGGTTTTTTTTCATAATTTTGACCAGGATGTATTGCTGGCTATAAACATACTATTAATAACAATAGGTACTTCAAAAGCGAAACTGTGTGAGTGTGATTGTTCGTGTGTCTGTGTGTTTGTTCCCTCTTCAAGAACGATCGATTTTTATCAAATTTGGTATGGAGTTAGCTGACACCATGGATCAACAAGGAGGCTCGTATTATATTTTAACTGTTTTCTTTGCAGTTAATTACGACATCCAAGAAGGCGAAGCTAGGTAACATCTTTTACTACAAAAATATCTTAGAAGTTCTGATTGCACAAAAAAAAATCGTATAAAATGGTATTTCCAAATATAATAGTCCAATTAAATCTAGCAAACTAAAATACAAACAGTGAATAATACCTTTCACGGAATGCTTGAACAGTATTTACTTAGAGACCTCAAGAGGTTTGCTAAGCTATGGTTTGAGCTGGTTTTAAACTCTTGACTTTAGCAGTACACTGCCTCTACATTTAGTAACTAAACTAAATTAGAATTGGAAATTAGACTTCTAAATCTCGACTTAAAATTGACGGGAGATGCGAGCTCAGAATTTTTACTATGTCTAGCGTACTTTTTTAGGTTGGGTCATCATCAAATGACTCCTTACGCTTTGGGTTGAGGGAAAGGGAGTGTCAGACTTCTACGGACTAAAACCCACCCATGTTCCTTCCTATGCCCTTCGTGTACCGGGGCGACGGTAAACGTTTCGGACAATCCCGCTCCTCCGCTGTTTTTTATCGTACTAATATTTAAAACAATATAAAATTTGAAATGGATGTATGAAGGTCTGGGCCCCAATTCCGGTATTTACAACTAAATAAAATAATAAATAAAATAATAAGAAGCTACTTTTTCACTACTCTTGTATCTCACTTTGTTGTTCATCTAGTTTTCCAGTTTTCCGTTGTTATCGCCAGTGTGTCAGTACACTAAAAGATAATAATTCTGTACCTAGAGGTAGATAAATTTGAAACTTTACACGGCACTAGATTTTTAAACTGGATTAAAGTCTTTGTGGTTCATGAACAATAGAAAGTGCCCACGTGAATCATAATATCACCAAGAAATTATAGAGGCGGAAATTGATGTTTACTGTGTGATATTGAAGTACAAAACACACAGGCACAGTGGGCTAGATAAAAAAGTTCATAATGGGCATTTGTGTAGGTGGAAGAGTCGGAAGGTAGCTTGTGCTTGTGTCCTTTTCCTACCTAGTTCCAAACTTAATTCATATAATTTCTAGACAAGATTGCATCCAAATTTTCAATCAGCCGATTTAGTAAATGGTTCCGTATGCGAAATGCATTTCGGCATCCAACGTATTTGAGTAATTCGCATCGACATGCATTAGTCCAATTGGATTTCTCGTTATGGGCCGCTGGTTATGAAAGTGGTCAAGTTAGAGCTGCGAGAGCAGTGATTGTAAAATTAATAATAATAGCCTTTGAGCCATTTACATTTCAAAATAAGTTACTTTGGTTGAATGCGCAAATTTTAAGTAAACAAGATATTGTTTTATTAAATATAAGTATCGATCAATTGAGTCTTCGACTGGCAGCGCTGAGGCTTTCGAGCAGATAGGCTAAAGAAAAATAAAAATAGAAAAAGACTAATCACCCATAGAATAAATGACATTGATTAGCCTTAAATTTTATTTTGATGTTATGCTTTCGAGATAATACAAATACACATATCATCTCGGCTGCCTAGCTACCAAGGTTCACATAAAAAAGTTGTATCATCGCTTAGAGATTTTAATTTTCCATTTTTTTTTAATTCACACTTTTATCATAATTATACGGATAACAGGAGGTTTAGCTGAATTTGTTTAAACATAACGAGAACCTACGTACAACTATAGACAGACATGACATGTAATACAGCCCGAAATAGTTTTGTTATCCGTGACGTATCCGACGTCACACCGAGGATATTAACATGTCAAAGTTTATTCAAAACTCGTTGTGTTCGCACCTTAATTTCCTTTGCAATGTCGAACAAAGCTTGAACTAACACTGTTATAACTTCTATGCACAATTTTAGTTTTAGTAAGAGTAAACTTAATTGAGGTTACTGTGAAAACTTTCGTGAGGCATATTTAGATAAAATGTTTTGAAAACAATATTATATGTGTGCGCCTGTTATTTGCCAAAATAAACGGAAAGAAGGTATTTTAGACTTAGCGGAAAACCCTGTAAGTCTGAAAAAAATAAGTGATGATATGGCTGCAAAGAGTCTTGTGAGAGATGTCAGATAGAATGGTATGGAAGAAGACATGCTACGCCGACCCCAAATAAAATAATGGAAGAAGGAGGAATGATGATGATGAGATTAAAAAGTCATCGCCAGTCACCTTATGACAATAATTTCACCAAATACCTACGCTCAGTACAGTTCTTAAATCGAGGTTCCCTGTTAAGGATCTCTAAAAATATAGTATCTTTCCCAGAGGCTCGCCATTTCAATTTAATTAAAATTTCTCCGCTGTTTCGCCTAGTTCATGGTTTATGCATTTTGCTTTGATTCAATGTTTTTATTTTTTACCGTGTGATGTGGTTCCTGATAAATCACTTGCAATGTTGCAATTTATTTTGGCTAGGATTTTTTAAGTGAAGTTGTGTTTTTTCTCTTTCACAACCGAAGCACGTGGGTAGCGGTAGAGTGTGGGCAAATGGAGAGCTGTAAAATGTAATTTTGACGTCCAAAAGGTAATTTTAGGCTAGTTTGAATAAATTACATTTGATTGAGATTCTGTAAAGTTCGCTGCGAAGAAGGTGCTTGGGTCTATGTTATGTATTTTATTTAAAGTATAAAACATTTATGGAAATATAGCATGAGTTTAATTACCTGTTAGTTTCCTCTCCAATCTTTTAATTAGTTTAGTTTGCACAAAATATTCGTAACGAGTGCAGTCTTTTGTTAAAAGCACGCCATTTGTGAACCAACATCAGCTGTTTACTGCATTCAACTGAAGAGCAGACGTAAAAACAAACAAGACTCATTTATCAGTAGATATTTTTAATGACCCCTTTTCATGAACAACTTTTGCATCGTATTTTACACCTGGGAATATTAATGAGGGTAGTAAGTGATTTATAATTATGCAGGAAAAGAACAATCATTTGTTAAAGGAGATAGTTGCAGTCGTTTTAGAGCAGAGGTCTATACTTAAATAGTTAAAGAAGTAAGTAAATTAATTAAACTTTTTCTCATTATTTTTAACAATTAGTTTTATTCGTCATGCTCTACAATGCTGAGTGGTTTAGCCTTTACAACTTTAAAAGATAGATCAGAGATGTTGATTGAAAACTTATTTATTTGTTTTAATACAGAGCCACAGTTTCTTTGGTTTTACAAGGCTCAAGTAATTTCTTACCTGGACAGGGACAATGCGGTTCTTCTTACAGAATAACAATTCATTGATAAATAAAATACGCTTAACAATAATATCAAAACGAAAAGTGAAACTTTAATTCAAAAATATGACATAGAGGTGACAGCTACTTACCTATTTTTAATTTTAGTTTCGGAGATCATTAAAAACAATAACAGAACTACTAAAGTATGGTTATTATGCCCGATTGTGTAATTTGTTCTATAGAATTAAATATCATGCATTAGTAAGTATCTAACAGTTTTCAGCTAAATTATCCGAATAAGATAACTTCGAATCGCTTTTAAGGATTAGGTATTATTGTAATAACTGCAACACTAACATTAAATTTATAAAAACCACAGACTGTTATTATAGAGAGTACCGTTTAGCTGCCAAAGCCATCATGACCCAAATTCCATAATCGACCATTGTTTTTACCTTTGTTGGGAGCATCCGCTGACAAACTTTCAGCTTTTATAAAATACCGTAAGTCTAGGGTCCAAGGGCTCTTAGACCATTATAGACTTTCGAAAGATCCCGCTTCTGACGTCGTCGTTAATCATGTCTACAACTACGCCATCTAGTAGCATCTGAGAGCATTATTTAGCGTAAGACGGAAGTCACGTTTTGACTCCACATAAAATGTCCAGAGGGCGCTAATTTTCAAATGTTAGTGTTAAATAGTTCATGAAATTCGTAATTAAATGTAGATGGCGTCACAAATAAGGAAAGATGGTATAATAAAACTTATTTCTGTTATACAAATATTGTATTCATAGTTTCGATATAAATTTAAAACTCTATGTAATACAGCAATCAGAAGTATTTTTCTAATGGTTCTCCCAAAATCTGTTCAAGTTTTCTGATCGCGTCTTTAGTGGATGTTTCAATCTTGGAATCGCCGTCTTCTAGAAGTTCAGCCAGGAAAGGCACACTCTCAGCTAATAGTGGCAGCCAACTGCTACCGAGCTGCGTTGCCATGGCGACAAGGCAATCAAGAGCAACCAACCTGTGAACATTAGAATAAAAAAATAAAATCAAAAACTAATTCCAATCACTATTGAATCTTATACACGGAGCAATTAAGTCTACATTCATAGTAAAAGTAATTTAGTTGTTTGATATGAGAATACACACCTTATCTCAGCATCATTATGACGAGTCTTCAACAAAATCTGATAATTCAGTAACTTCCACAACGAATCATCTGCAGTGGCGACAGCGAATTGAGAAATGCAAGGGATTAAGTACTCTTTAGCCCTGACTTTAAGGTCTTCAATTCCTCCCAAGGTATTCTCGAGCTGGTCTACCACAGGCTGCATGAGTGTTTCAAACCGATCTTTATTCAAGAAGCTTTGACTGTCGTAAAGGAACACTGTGTGAAGTGTTTTGACAATGAACTTTACGAGCATCAAACATTTATCTTCAGAATCAAAGTATTGGTCTTCTGTTTTACTGTTGTTGCAGGAGTCAAGGAGATCCGAAGCGTTTTTAATGAAGTGACCAGCAAAGAGGACAAATAGCCCTTTCAACTTATCAGCTATGGCGCAACTTAATCTGAAAAAAAAATGATTCAATATACTATATGTTTAACGAGAGTAGTTTATTATATAAAATAATAGATAAAAATCATACCTGTAGAAAGTAATAGTCCTGTCTTTCTGTCCTTCGACATTAGTCCTTATAGCCCAGTCGTAAATCTTGAAATAGAATGGCCTAAAGCTTGTCTCTGAGAGCTTCAACACGAGGCACACTAAAGCGTTCACCACTTCGTCTTCGGCTCGGTCTATGACGTCAGCACTGACATCTTTCTCTACAGCATCGCTTCTCAGTTGCAGAGCACTTAAGAAGAATGTCGTAAGGTCTTGTTGTAATGCTGTGAAGTCTGCAGTCGTCACATTCGCGAAGCTATCAGCTAACACAGACATCACTGGACCAACTGCATCGTAATTCTCTTTCTCCAATAATATCTTATGAGTTTCATTAATAACTGGGATAAGAACCCTTGGAGGTATAGATCCAGCGATTTTCTTCTTTATTGTCAATAGCTTCGCAACTATTGCTGAGACCTTACTGCATTCCTGATCTTGGCTCTGCCATTTAGCCAACAGAATGGAATACTCGTACAAAACTTTCTGTAAGTACGGACTTAAGAATAGAGGCAGACTTTCAACGATCTTTGCTATGGCTGTCACTGTACTTAGCAACACCAGTTCAGGCGTTTCTGCTTTCCGTTGCTTTTTGAGGACTTTGATGAGTGCCGGCATGAATTTGCGGAGACTTGCAAGCGCGTGTGCTTTGAGGTTGCTGCAAAGTTCAGCCAAGCATAGCACTACCGAAGCCATAACATTGCCAGATATATTCGGATTACAAGTGTAATCTGTTACAGTTTCTAGAACATCCTTGAAAGGCTCTGGATTCTCTGATGCAAGCATTTTTGTCAGCAACTTTAGAGATAGGAGGGACGTTTGCTGATTCAATTCTAACTCTTGAGCAACAATTTCACTCAAGTTCTCCTCCTTCGTTTCAATCGTCTTGACAATATCTAATAGAGGAGGCAATAATGAGAATAGCAGCTCCTTATCCACACCTTCGAATATTTCTGGACTGAATTGGATTTTTGAGTTCAGAAGTTCCATTGATTTACGTCTGACTGTCTGTAGTGTGTGTTTCATAAGACCTCTCACCACAGACAGGAACATAGGAGCGGAGAGCAAGTTGTTCGTATGGTCTAGCAAGTCATAACTGTGATGTAACATAACGCGCCAGTATTTTGCAGTTTTATCATCAGATACTTTGGAAATTGTTTGAATGAACGTCAGTATACTTATGATGAAGGTTTTGTAATGGTTCTCCATGGCTTTCATATCAGTTGCCAAAGTAGTATGCTGAATAAATCTGGACGATGCTAAGCAAGTGTTCATAAAAGTGATTATAACGTATTTGTAGTGACGTAGCTGTATAGGGGTATGTCCATTCACACTAAAGATGTCGCCAGGATCGACATCAGTGTCCATAGAGTTCTCATCCTTTTGCAAAGGCAAAGATTTGATATAGACAACCAGTTTTATGAAATTCTCCAGTGCTACTTCAGGCGGGAATTCTAAAAGGATGCTTTGACCAAAATCAAGTCTATTTATTGGAGCTTCTTGATCTGCTAATGTTCTCGAATTCTGGGGAGTTTTCTTCTTGTTATCACTGAAGTGGGCCACATGAGTTTCAAGTAATAAAGCAAGGAACACCCAAAGGAACTGACTGGGGCCAAGAGTTTCTATGAGCTTCGTGAATAATGGAAGTCTTCTATGCTCCGGTACATGTAAAACAACATCAGCGAAGATACGTAACACAGGAACAACACGACTTTGTAACTGTTGAAGTTCCTTATCAGAGTATTCATCAGCACTCTTATCCAGCTTAACCAGAATTGGGATTAACGTCTCAATAATCTTTGTGATAATTTGGAAGCTGTATGCGTCATCGTGTCTTAAGACTGATGAGCCCATAAATGTAAATATCTCCATCGTATGGTGAAGAACTTGTTCAGGAAGCATGAACGCAGCATGAGATAAAACAATCAAAGCGTGGTGATGCGTCTGAGGATTTTGGGTACCTCTGATACATTGAACAACTAACTCAACATCGAACACAGATTTCAGAGACTTTATTTGTTCATCGTCCTTCTCATCAACAAACTTCTTGCAGAAATACCATAGAGACGACAGGATCAGTTGTTTAGTGTACTCTACGTACGATTGCTCCTCAAATCTCAGGCACTTATTCAATATTTGGAACAACAATGAAACAAAAGAGTTGTCTAATTTCATTTTCTTCTTGCTCTGGACGTACTCAAGGAAAGCAACTCCAAGTCTCCAATCATCTGTTTCAGTTAACTGGTAGGACAACATGGAGACTGTGGACTTCTTTTTCTTGGGCACGCTTGCAGCTGGATCAACTGCATTCAACATCTTTTCCAAGATTGGCTTGAAGTGGCTGAATTTGAGGTGGATTTTCTTCATAATTTTTGACGCGACGCTCGATATTGTAGGGTTGTTGCTTACGGCTCCAGCACTAGCAATCAGGTAGACTAAGCCATTGGCCCTCTCCTCTGGCACCTTTTCAAAGACATTTTCATCAATTTGTCGCATTATCAACACAGAGGGACTCACAAGCGATTGGTCTTCTTCTAGGATGCACTCTCTATATTCCTTCATACCTAATTCTATAGAGCTCCATACTTGCTCTTTGGCAAAAGTAGATACGGTCGATGCATTTATATGGCCATACACACTCCTAAAAAGATTGGACTCATAAATGTCAAGAGTTAACTTTAAATTCAACTCATTTTCCTTCAAAGTCTTTTCCAACGATTTTAGAGATTGAACGAAATGCGGGAAGGCTGTAGGGTTGTTAACTTCACATAGGAGTTGTAAAAAGCTGGATTTTATGTGAGATGGAGTATCAGAATTCAATATGCCAACGAGTTTCAAAAGACAGTTGCGACTGAAAAGCTTTTTGTTGTCCTTTTGGCTCAGTATCGTATTCAACACGTGTTTTATTTGATTATGGTCTAACAACAATTCGTCTTTATGTGTCATAAATTCCTGTAGCAGCTGGACATAGATAAGTTTCTTATCAGGGTCTTCTCTCAATATCTTTTGAACTATATCGATGGCGCATTCACGAATCGCAGTAATAGGGTTGTTCAGGCAGTATAAGACGGTCAATACCAGAACATCTGAATCAAACAACCAGTTTTGATTTTCCTGTACAGCTAAGAAGTTACTGAGGAGTTTAAGACTGCGGAGTTGTAGCTCTGGACCAATAACAACTTTGGGATCAGTCGCGTACAAAATATGTCCACAAGCGAAGTTTGCAACAAACTCAAACTTTTCTCTTGCACCTTTGAAAAATTTATCTAATAGCTTTTGAAGGAGTGCTACGTAATGTTCACCATAGCTTGGTATAGCACACCCGATCACACAAATCTCATAGAGCCTCCTCACAAGTATTATGTCCGGGGTTTTACAGACATCACACCAAGGTTTCTGAATTTCCTGAATATTCATATCCTCAATAACTCTAGAGAAAATATACTCAATCACTTGGAAAAGCATGTTGTTTTGACGCGACTGTTTTATGAACTCTGGCATTATTTCGCTTGAAAATACTTGCCCTTCTGAACTGTGAACAATTGATCTATTCTCAACAGATTCAAGAAGTAGATTTAAAATGGCTGATGCTTCTTCGACTGAAGCATTTTTGAGGAAACTGATTTTAAGTAACATATAGAAGCAAATATCGAGTGTTTTAGATTTATCCAGTTGAAGTTCATCAAGCATTTCGTCTAAATTAATAGTTCTGTTAATAAATAGAGCCTTGAATATAACTTCGCATAACTTTTCATGATTATGTTTAGTTCCTTTAAGTTCCTTTGTTTTTGTCAGAAGTCCTAACTTCTTGCCCCAATGAGAATTCAAAATTTGCCAAGTCAGTTTGGCTGATTCTTCATTATGTGGGAAAAGGTATGGTATTAATGCCAAAACAGTTTCTTGATTGACAGGCAACATTTCTACCGCACAAAACATAGTAATAGCTGTCTTAGCAACTTGCTTCCATTTTTTTGTACTCTTACCAATGATAGACACAAAGGTAGATGTTGCATCTACTTCATCAAATATTTCTTGTAAGTAATCAACAGGTATATCCAAAGCAGCATTAACCACTTCAGGGTTGTCATCATTAAATCTATTAATAATAGATTCTTTAACAAAGTCAGCGTTCTCATTTTTCAAAGCCGAAAATTCTTTAGAAATGTAATTAACTGCTTCTGCACGCAATTTTGGATTGACATGGTTCAAATTTTCAAAAAGGTATGTACCACCAACCTTATGAGCGATCGCTGGCTTAAAACCAAGGAGTTTGGAAAGCTGACCCTTTCTTTTAGCTGAATTCTTGCTATTTGAACTCATTTCTTCATTAACAACTTTGTCAAAATCTTCTGGGTATTGCCTTTCAAGGTTCTTCAGAAAAGCACCATACCAGTTGAGGATCTTGCTAGAAGAGTCATCATCTTCATCAATAATTTCGATGTCACTCTCATCATCGTCACCTACAGCATTGGCATTCACAAAATGGTAGGAATCAAGGACACACCTGGAAATCGAAATAAAAAACAATTAATTATTTGTAAAAGCTAACTATGAGAGAAAAGTATAATTTTACTAGTGAAAGGATAGTAAGGTTTTTTATCATAAGGGTTCATTTTTTACAAGTTTTAATCAGGGATAAAACAATAACATAAACTTGGATGGTTTCTATTATTCCTGTTACAAGAGGACATGGACCATTCGTTTTTCAAACTGTATAATACTTACTTGATGATTTTATCTGGTTTCTGCTGCTTCAAGTCAACCTCACCAATAAGAATCTCTGGCAGCTTACAGTATCTCCAAAAGTCTTCACCCTGAATCAACGGCAGCACACTTTTCAAGAAAGCCATTAGAAAAGCCCTCACATTATGCCCTCTTTGAACCAAGGTCTTTAAGTGACTACAAAGATTGGTCATTATATCAACAGACATGTCATTCAGAATATTTTCAGACATCTTCCTCACATGACCTTGTTTCTCATACATCATGGTAATCAGAATTGCTACGTCAAACGAAATGTCAAATTCAGTGGTCAACAGTTTGAACACTATCTCGTTCAGTGTGTCTTCTTTAAGCTTCGTCTTTGCAAATAAATATCCCAGTACGAGATATGCCGATGCCCGGAAGTCAGCAGCTGGTGAGTCTATAGCTTTGACTACAGTGGGCAGTAAAGCACTAATTATTGCCTCAGTAACTTTCTTGCTAGAATCAATAACACCAATAGCTGTTTGACAGAAGAATGCAAAGACTGTGTTCAGTTGTGTAGCCCTTTCGCCAAATTCTTTTACATACTTCAATGTACTTTTAGCGATAAACTGAAGTGTGCCTGTATTTGACACACACTGGTTGAACAAAACTTGATGGGCTAACACAATGCCATGTTTGCGTATAGGCTGGAGCCAGCCCCATTTAGGATTAGTTGATTTCACATTCATAAGTTGAATGAAACGGACAAATATTTTAGTGCCATGATATGGCAAGATCAGTGTCATGATAGCATCTTGATTGTATAGTTGGATATGGTACCGGTTGATCAGCCATTCCAGAGCCTTATGCGATGATTGCAAAAGGAGGTAAGGTGATAACTGAAGTAAAAACTTCTCTATGGTCTGATCAAGGTTTTGGTTAACCTCCTTAGTTTGTACAGCTCTTTCAAAGTCTTTGGAAGCAAGGCTGTACAGTGAATCTTCGAAAACCCGAAAACCTTCATACAAGGCTACCAATTCTTTCAGTCCGCTCAAACCAATCTCGTAGAATGTATCGCGGTCTTTATTCGCGGCTTCTTTCGGGTCAAAAAGTAATGAAGCGGTCTTCTTCTCATCATTATAGATAGTTGTCTGCGGCACAGCTAGCTTTTTAAGCTGTTCAGCTAAAGATGTAGCCGCCATTGTCAGTTATCTGTAATGCAGAATACTCATTGTATGTTATATACCATGCTTAGAGGCACGTATAGGTTATGGAATTGAATATAAAAGAACCGTTGTATACTGACATTTTTCATGCACTTGAATCGCACTTACTACTACGATTTTTTAACTTAACTTATAATTAATGTATCGTAATAGTAAAAACACGGAAGGTTTTCAATAATAAATGGCATGTGCGGTTGCACACAATGTTTACAATCTCATCTCCCGACTTGTCAACATTGACAGAAGGTAAAGCATGGCTTCTGCGTTCGGTTTTTCTTACTTTTCTATTACACTATTTTGAGTTGTTTTGTTTTAATTATTTAATATCAATTTAATATACATAACAAATTTTACTAGGAAAAAAAAACATTTCTTGAAACTAATGAAATGTCAAACTTGTCGGTTTTCTTTTATATTTTCACTTTCTCAGAGAAAAGATAATTAAAAGACCTAATTTCATAAGTAAAAATCTTTTGCGTACAATTCTTATGGTTGTCTTCAAAATATCTTAACAAACATCTTCAGATAAATTCAATTACAAATAAATGAAATTATCAATCTGTGTTTTTTCCTTGTGGACATTTTCTTCACTACTCTATGACCCTCTGTGCATGTCACTGTGGTTTGTTGATTTGACTTTGACTTATTTACCAGATGGTATTGTTTATAAGAATGAAGGTTTTTGCGTGTGATTTACGTAAATAATGATATTGAACTTTATCGTTTATTATTTATCTAGATGTGTGTTATGACGTATTTACAGTGACCGTTAAATGCGTATAATTTAAGTGTATTGTAGTCAGTAATCGTCAGTTTTTGCGTCAGCTAAGTTCTTTGTTCTATTCATTCGTAAAAATGGCTCTAAAAATCGTATTACTAGCGCTTACATTATTTTTAGTTCCTATTTTAACGTATAAGCCAGTTGTATTAATTCATGGTGTTATGACGGGAGCCGCTAGCATGGAAATGATAAAGTTTCGAATAGAAGAGGTAAGTCTTTTTATGCCAAGTTCAATGCCTTTGCCTAATGACTGGCAATTATGACCTTTATTACGTTTCTCTATGATTAAAAAAATTGCGGACGTTTGCCAGACTTTGCTTCTCACTAAATGATTATTTTAAAGTTACTTAATTTTAATTTATAAATTTTCACAAGTTGCGTCTAGTTTGGACACTGTTTCTTTATCCTTAGGTTAACATTAGTCAACAAAGATTAATGATAGTGCATAATAAACAATATAGGTTTTGTAGTAATTTCATCTGCTGGTCAATTAACGTCAATTTGTTCTTAAATACTTACTGAATTTTATTGTTAAACAAAACTCATCAAAAGTTATATTAACAGGTAAAGAAACTTGCAACATGGTCAAAAATCCTATTAAGTGTCCGTCTGTAAAATGTTTATTTTGTTTAAGTTACCAACATTTTTATAATTGTCTGGCTCAATCTATAATACGAAATCAGTTATTAAGTACATGCAAAAGAGATGTGCAATAATATTTTATATATTTTTTTTTGGTTTCTCTTCTTTTCCCTACCCTGTTAAATTCTTATCTATACTTCTATACTAATGTATAAAGCTGAAGAGTTTATTTGTTTGTTTGATTGTTTGAACGCGCTAATCTCAGGAACTACTGATCCAAATTGAAACATTATTTTTGTGTTGAATAGACCATTAATCGAGGAAGGCTTTAGGCTATAAACTATCACGCTGCGACTAATAGGAGCGTTGATACAATGAAAAATGTGAAAAAAACAGGGCAGGTGTAAATCTTAACTTATATTTTCTACCCACGGGGACAAAGTCGCGGGCAACAGCTAGTTTCAGATATAAGCTTCTATTATTAACCTAGTATTTTTTTACTAAGCGTAAAGAGTAAGACTCTTTTACTTAAAAATAAAGAAATGCAAATTATATACGTAGGAACAGTTTGTATCCTGTAACTTTTTTCATAATGTCTTTTATTACAAATATGACATGTAATCATAATTTATTTTATTTAATAACAAAGTTATTACCTTGACAATGACTAATGCATTATGCAAAATGAATCAACAGTATTGTTTGTTTGTAACAACAAGATGACATTGAATATTGATCAATATTAATTATGTCATAAGCCAAATGAACGATTAGTAAGAACTTTAATGAGATAACCTATTGTTTGTTACAAAGGTTGTCTCAATACCTCGAAATTAACTATCATATTCATTAAGAAAAGTTATACTTACAAAAATACAAAATATTTTCATGTTTTGGTACCATAGCTTACAATTTTGTACATTTTTCTAGCACTTTTTCGAGCTAAAAGTTTTAAAAGTTAAAAAATGATCTCTTGCCATGCAACATGAAAAATCGATCACATGCAAGCCAAACTCGCGACACTAAGCAAAAAACACTTTCCCTAAATTGAACATACAACAAATTAATGGCTGTGCAAATTATTGCTTAACATCTATTACGATTTTTTAAACTTAAATCAAAATAAAATCCTTAGTAAAAGACTGTCATTTAAACCTTTCGTACTGAATCTTGAAAATCTTGAATAGATTACTTAAAATAAATATGTTAATTTAACAATGAAATGTTATTAAACATTCCAGAAACATCCAGGCACAATAGTATACAATGTGAACCGGTTTGAAAGCTGGTCCAGTCTGGAAACCATGTGGCACCAGGTGTTGGAGATCGGTATGGATGTGGCGAACATTTCCGCCAGCCATCCTGAAGGAATCAATCTTATAGGTACATAAATTATTTTTCTTACATTAGACATTATAATATCATATTTTTACTTATTTTAATCTGTGTAAGTCCCTGTCCCTAATAGAGATGTAGAGGATATAAAAAGTAAAATCTATGAAGTCGATAATTAAAAAATATTGGACACCGATTTCGGCATCTTTCTGACCAACGGAAATGAACAAAGATAAACTTTTTTTTAAGTTTAGGAGAGGAAGTTTGTGCTGTAAAGATTTCGTAAAATTTACACAAAATCGCATGAGTTCCATTCACCATAATTTTATCAATTTATGTTTGCGGGGCAAAGGAAAAAATACGTACCTATCCAATAATATGTATTTAACTACGATGCGAAACAAAATTGACATTTTCCCTATCGGCCTGCTGTTCATTCTTCATTCTTATGATTATAATCACATGTATTTTCAATTTGTTTCAATCTGCAATATAATCTTTCGACTGTAATATTGATTTATTGTTATACATTATTTGTTTGTAGCAAAAAAAACTGTATACTCAGACTTACTCAGTTGACAATAAATTTGTAAATTCCAGGATATTCCCAAGGAGGATTGATAGCGCGGGGTATAGTGGAGACATTCCCTAATGTGTCTGTTAGCACATTTATATCTCTCAGCTCACCACAGGCCGGACAATACGGAGGTTTGCATTATTAAACATCTACTTATTTTTACTGCATTTCATAATAATCATAACCTTTACATTAAAAAAAATCGCCTTGCGTATGTTTTATTGGATACATAAATACTGCTATACAATGAAGCACAAAAATAAAAGAATAATTTGCGTAACTTTAAGATAAAATAATAGTGAAGGGTTGACCTGATAAAATAATAATTTTCTTTACTTTAAATCACGTCAAACGACCTAGATTCTTAATTCATTCTGAATCTTATTGTGAATTCAACTTGAACTTTATAAGTACGAAACTAAAATAATTGAATATTTGCACATTTATAAATGAGTTAAACAAACTTCTTTCAACATTTTCCAGCCGGCTTCTTGCACCTAGTATTCCCCGGTCTCGTCAAAGACACGGTTTACGAGCTGTTCTACTCGCGAGTGGGTCAGCACACGTCCGTCGGTAACTACTGGAACGATCCCTACCATCAGACTCTGTATGAGACTTATAGTGTCTACCTACCGTACATCAATAATCATATTACGTGAGTACTTAGAAATACCTTATTGTTTTTAGTCACCGTTGGTTGTTCGCTTCTGGAAACAGGCCTTACTAAATTTGCGCCATAGCACCCCATTCTCCGCTATCTGCATCCAGCAGCCAGCGTTTAGTTTCGCTAGGCCTATATGTATCAGTAATAATTATTGGAATTATTTTCGTGAGGTGGACCTCGAGTTCATGATTAGACTCCAGTTGCGTCCTAAATTATTGGGGTTATTAATTTGTATAAGTAAACCGTCATGAACAATTTTTTCGAATTAATATGATTTGACGGCTTTTCATACATATAAAGTCGATTAAAATGGACATAATGACTTCTAGCCGTATATTTCTTATTGTATGTGTGTATGTCATTGAACTTTAAATACATAAAGATGTAAATCTATCTATTAATACACACACACGTGTTATAGTATTAGAAAGTAAGTGAGGTTAAAGTTCTTAGCTCAACGTAAACATTCTATTGGCAATTATAAGTGAACGTTACGTATATATTATTATATTTATATGTATAAGTAATATAAACAATAGTATGTATAATATGCTCAATTTGTTTTTAGTACCTACTTTAATACTGACACATTATTAAGTAAATAAACGATGCAGTATTATTTTATTTTTCTTCTACATAGGTTTTAAGCAACTTTTTTTTTTAAGATTTTTTTTTTTTTGACAAAAAGACTCATCAACCAACGTTGTAGAATTTTGGTTTAAGGAGACTATTCTTTTTTGCTTTGTGTTAGTAATCTGAATCACCCTTTCTGATTAAAACAAGAAAAAGTGTGTTTTTCTTATAGGAGTGGATTTATTTTTTATTACCGCTGTCATCCGCGTCTTCTGAAACGACCAAAACAATATGAATAAATATTTTTTCTTTATGACTGTAATTAGCACTTTGATAAGTTATTATTTGTTTTCATAATATATTACAGCCGATTAATATTTTTAATAACAACAAAGATTATGAAACCTCTCGCCTAATGATACTAAATTTCGGCAACTTTGTCAATCGGTTCCATGGTGTAACGGTTAGCACTCTGGACTCTGAATCCAGCGATCCGAGTTCAAATCTCGGTGGAACCTGATCTTTTGTTAAGTTTTCTGATATTGTTATTCCAATCAGTTTTTGAATTTTTTGATAATAATTTATTTTTATTTAGTTAGTTAATCAGCATATTTTCGTACCTATTAAAATTTGATTTTGAATGTTTATTAAGTCACATTATAAGTAAATACCTACTCGTGACTCTTGAAATAATTCATAAAAAAAAAACAAATTATCGAATATTAAATAAATGTTTTAAGGAAGTAAAAAACGTAGCAAATGTACGTTTCGTTAATAATATTAAACCGTTATGACGCTATCTAAAAATAACTGTATACGTCAAACATCTAATCGAGGTCAAGAACGAAACCGAATACTGGACGACTAATAATAAAAGTATTATACATACATGTAGCTATGTATTATTAATAGATTAAGAATTAAATACGAAAATAATATAGGGAATGTTTTAACTACTTATTCATTGAAAAAACGTTGTATTGTCAATTTATTTTTTATTCGACCAGCATATCTATACTTCTATACTAATATATAAAGCTGAAGAGTTTGTTTATGACAGGCCTGTTGGTCTAGTGGTTAGTGACCCTGACTGCTATACCGGAGGTCGTGGGTTCGATTCCCGCCCAGGACAAATGTTTGTGTGATGAGCATGATCATTTGTTCTGGTGTCTGGGTGTAATTTATCTATAATATGTTTGTATTTAGAAATATATAAGTAAGTTTATCAGTTGTCTGGTTACCATAACACAAGCTCTGCTTAGCTTGGGATCAGATAACCGTGTGTGATAAAAAAAAAAAAAAAAAAAAAAAAAAAAAAAAAAAAAAAAAGAATTTGTTTGAACGCGCTAATCTCAGGAACTACTGATCCAAATTGAAAATTCTTTTTGTGTTGAATAGACCATTTATCGAGGAAGCCTTTAGGCTATAAACCATCACGCTGCGACTAATAGGAGCGAAGATACAAAGGAAAATGTGAAAAAAATAGGGCAGGTATAAATCATACCTTATATCTTCTATCCACGGGGACGAAGTCGCGGGCAACAGCTAGTAATTTATAATTCTACTGTACGTTTTTTTTGCTACTGGATTCGTTTTTTCTTAATGCGTTTTGGTGACGTCTTGGTCGGTTCAAAATCACAAAACAAAAATGTTCAAAAGCCGACTCTAAATCAACGTGTTAAGGTTCATTTACCTCAATAAATAATACTTTGTTTACATTTTCAGTTCGGCGAAATCAGATGACTTTAAGAATAACTTCTTGAAACTGAAGAGGCTTGTGCTGATCGGCGGCCCAGATGATAACGTTATCACGCCATGGCAGAGCAGGTAAAACAACAACTGTATAACTAGCTTTCATTGCTGTAAAATCATTACCCTTCTGAAAGTTAGTCGGGTAAATACAAAAGAAATACCTGTAGTAATTGTTAATACACTGTATTTTAAGATAGTAGGTACTTTCGAAGAGACTTAGACACAATGACATGTGTTTGTATCGTCATGAGCTTAGATTATATACCTCGTCATGAGTATAGTCAAACACGAAATATCGTCCTCAGCTAGCTCAAAAGACAAAGTTATGAAATAAACAATTATAATAATAATAAAAGTTTTATGTCCCACTGTTGGACACAGACCTCTTCCCGAATATGGATGGTTTGAATATTGATCACCACGCTCTGGCTCACTGCCGATTTCGATTTGTAATCTTCACCTTCATCGGCCACATTGTCAACAGCAGAATCGGGGAAAAGAGTCACATGACAACCGTTAAACAAAACTTACAACTTAGCCGAGTGGTTGAGGTCACCACAAAAAACCCACGGTGCGTGACGTATCGCAGGTTCGACCCCCCCGTAGAACAAGCATTTGTTTGATCCATTAATGCTTGTTCTGAGCCTGGTTGTCTGTGCGCTTGTGACTTGAATGTTTGTGAAACCCCCCTCGACACAAGGATCAAATTCCTTAATGAGGAAGTCGTTTTTTTTTTAATAACACACTGAATTTTTTACCTACTTTCCAGTCAATTCGGCTACTACGACGCCAACGAGACAGTCATAGAGATGAAAGGCCAGAACATATACCAGGAGGACCGCATCGGGCTGCGCGCGCTCGACCTCAGCGGGCGGCTGCACCTCGTCACTGTGCCCGGCGTCAACCACTTCAGCTGGCACATGAACGTTAGTGTCGTAGACGATTATTTGTTACCTTTCTTAGATTAAGTTAGGAAAAATATAGCTCAATATTCTAATGAAATTGATAGAACATTGAATACTGGAGTAAATCAATCAAAACCTGTATCAAAGTTAAAGTGAGAAAGAAAAAGACAAACATTGAATAGTGAAGTAAATTAATTTAAAGCTTGCACTCAAAGTTGAGGAAGGAGTGGCCTTAAAATTTAAAGAAATAGACAAATTTCATGCCTTTTTTGAATATGCCAAACTAATAAGTCATACTTTTTTATTTTTAATGAAGGAAGAATCAATTGATGAAATGTAAGAAAAATGGCGATATGTGATTTCTATGAACATAGTAGTTAGTTTGTTGTAATAGAAAATATTTGCTCAATGAAGAGTAAAGACAATTAAATCTGTTCAAAAATACAAATATGAATCACTAAACAAAATTAATAGTGAACAATTAATTTTTAATACCATGCCATTGTAAATTAATGCTGTTTGTATCTCATGTACAAGGTAGTACAAAATAACCAATTCCTATACTTAACTTCTTGATTTCTCAATAGTATAGGCCAGAAAAGTATTAGTTTTTTTTTCACTTTTCTGGTCACTTAAGTATGGGCATAAAATAAACTGAATGCCAAGATGCCATTGAATTTAATATTGAAATAATTATTGAAAGCCAAAATACCGTTCTTTGAACAATTTAGTTTTATACTTAGTTTATAAACTTTAAAATGGAATTTCGCCAATTAAATCAAGTTAAGAAGATCATTGTTGTAATATGCATGTGCATAGCGGTATCTCGCTTCTTCAAAAAGTTTAAGATGAGCTCACAGTAATGCACATAACCTCACAATTATACCAATGTGTTAACAAAATAAACTTTGCAATAGAATCTGATCCGGATCAAACGACCGTCACTTCATATTTACTTCAAGACAATGTATTACAATCATGTGATCTTTTTAATGTTCAACGACATACAGAGAAACGTAGAGACATTCTGACTATTTCCTAATAATATTGTGCAACGAAATAACGTATCTACAATATATTGTGATTAATTATTTAACTGGCCCTATAAAATTGTGTGAAAATGTGATTTATTTCTAAACGAATTTACTTTTTGTATGTTTTTCAAGTGTTAGCTTTCTCAAATAATGAATCTCGGTATTTTTATCCTTTTCTATATTAAATCATAACGGAATTTAATTCTCACTTTGTTTAAGATTATTTAATTTTCTAGCGCAATTGAATCTTATTTATAATTCGTATGTGTTTATAATTATTATTAAAGAATAAA